>NC_045611.1:600000-877500 GCF_009762305.2 Zalophus californianus | reverse complement strand
CGGCCAGGGCCCTCCAGCCTTGGTGAACGCACCACAGTGAGGCTTCTGGAGTCAGGGACCTCGAGGGTCACCCCCACATTAGCTATTTTTGCTGGGCGCCCTTGGGGTTCAATTTCCTCACCTGGAAAATAAGAGGACCATGGTATCTACCTCACAGGTTGTGGTGAGGAGTCAATGAAACAATTCACATACAGATCCTGCTCCGTCACGGTTGGCGGTGGTCCCCATGAGCCCCCCACGCTGGGAAGGGCACACTCAGGGCAAGGCTAGAATGGTCATGCCCCCCTCCAACAGGGCGAGTTACCCCTAGGAAGTTCTTCCTACACTGAGCCCAGCTGATCTTTCCGGGTGCTGAGCCCAAGCCCCTGTCCACAACAGCCCTTTGGAAGAGAAGGATTTTCTCTCTGTTGCCCACAGCATCTGTCGCCGCCCCTCCAGGTGTCTGCAGCAGCCTGCCGCTCCCCCGAGCCCTATGGCTCCCAGCCCTCCCACACCACAGCAGAAAGATCTGCCCAAACCACACTGTGGTCACCCCGCTCCTCCTCCTAAACCTTCAGCAGCTGCCCTTCACCCCAAGATCTGGCCAGATGCCAGAGGTGACCCAGGAGACCCCCATGCTCTGCCCCTCTCCTCTCGATGTGAGCCTCTCCCATTTGGAGCTGCTTCTCTCCCCACAGCGCCTCTACCACCCCCAGGCCTCCCCCCACTCCACCCACAGACTCTAGCCTCACCTTACACCCTACACATCCCTCAGAGCCCTCAGGCAGCACACACGTCTTGTGCTCCCACAGCCCCTGGAGGACCCACTGCAGCATCAGGGCCTGGCGTTCTGGTTGCTGTGGGCCAGTCTCCCTGCACCGGTGGGACCCACTCTTCTTGGGGATGGCTGTGTTACCTGGCAGCCCCGGGCTCCAGCCAAGCCTGATGGACGGGCGAGTGAGTGCACAAGCCGATGTCTGCATGCCTGCCCCCTGCCCTCATCTGTAACTTCCCTGGTACGCATCCCACCCTCTCCTGCCCTCAGGACTCCGCCCTGGGGCTCTGCTCCACACACAGCTCCGAGGGAATCAGCAAGAATGGCCAGCTCTCCTCACCGCCCCCGCTCCCCGACTCCCAGCTCTCGGGCTTGTTCAGGGGAAGTGCATCACTGGGTCCAGGACCCCGGGTTGGTTGGTGTGCTAAGACGGGGGTTGCTCCAGGCCCAGTTGCTCAGGGCAGGCCTCAGGAGCCTGGATCATGGCATAGGGTGTGTCCCCGACGCTGGGGAGGCATGGCTCAGTGGCCTGTGCCAGGATGACAAGGGCTGCCTGAGGCTGGCAGCCTGGCAGGCTTGCTGTGTGAAGTGGGCTCAACGAGCAAGCTGGGGGCTTTGGGGCTGAGCCCCGGGAAGGGCAGAGTCTGAGGAAGGGTGTGATGCTCGAGTGAGAGAATGACCGCCGAATCCCCCGGTGAGACTGGAACCAGTCACATCCGGCCATGAGGCTCGGAGAGGTCATGCTGCCAGCCGGGGTGTGGGGGGGGTGGGGCTGGGGTTTGGGACCCACAGTGGATCCAGGTGAGGCCCAGAGGGTGGCCAGAGGCACAGAGTGGAGGGTCCTGCTGTGATGAGGCCCCCTACGTTCCCCAGTCTGGGCCCCTCTGCTCCTCGCCCGCTCCCAGCCCCTCCAGGAGCATCAAACCCAAGCAAGGCGGCCCATTCCACGGAGGAGCAAACGCAGCCTTGGCGGGGGAGGGGAAGCCAGCCACAGATGGAAGACTGTCACCCCTGCATGACCTGGCACTCCTAGGGGACAGGTACCTGCCTGCCGCCACCCGCCTCAGAGCGGCACCCTTTGGGTCCTGGGGTGCTGCCCACCCTGCTCCCTTGAGCGGCCATGCTGCAGATGGGGAAAACCCGCTCTTCGGGGCCACTTTCCCTTTGAGGAGCCCCAGGTGGAGGGTGGTGAGTCACTCCACCGGGCCCCTGTCCTGGGTCCCGGTTTCTCTCTGACTCTCCGGGCTGAGCCGCCCTGCCTGCAGAGAGGCCTGCATCCGGCCCCCCACCTCAGCAATGGGCTCTAACCAAGCCCACAGGGCCATGAGGCCAGGCTCAGCTGGCCTGGGCACCATGTGTCCCAGGAGAAAGGCCCCTCTTTTGGGGATGCAGGCCGTTTTTCCCGTTTGCCCTTTTTTTTCTCCTCTCCATCCTGCCTTGGGTTTGGCAACAGCTTAAAAGGGGAGGAGATTGGCTCGGGTGGACCAACAAACCGTCTAGAATCTTCCAGAACATTCTCCCCATAGAGCTTGGAGCCTGGCAACTACATGGACCCGGCCAAAGGAGAGCACCAACATGAGGAAAATAAGCTGGTACGTGGTACGTGATGGGTGGGGTCAGGTGGAATCGAGATGCATCGTGACCAGGCCCTCTGAGCTGAGGGACCGACAGTCTGCCTTCGCAGGGACAGCCCCCAAGACTGGGGTAAAGCTTCGCAGGGGACCCCGAGTGAAGGGTCCTCGCCGGGGGGCTATTTCAGACAGCTGTGGGGCTTGGGGACATGGAGGCGCCCGCCAGGCCTGGCCAGAAGGAGGCTCTTCCAGGTGCCTAGAATCCTGGGGACAACAGACGCCAAGGCCTGACCCTCCGCAAAGTGCCACGTTGCAGACGCTGGCTGTTTCGAAGAGGCCACGTGATCCCAACCACGTCTGTGTGGACAGCCCTGGGGTTCCGTCACAGGGAAATGATCTTTCCTTGGATTGTGGTAGAAATTGGCTTGTGTCCATCGGGAAAGAATCTTGGTATATTTTACATTCTATCTCCTTTTTAGAAGTTTAAGCTCATATTAACATTTTTTCCCCAACAACACAAGTTTAGAGACCATAACGCACACAGGTGCACCACCACCCACCCTCACTGAGACGGCAGCATTTTAGACGTCAGATCTTCTGGTTTTAAGGAATAAAACTTCACAGCATAAGGGGGCCCGGCCATCCCACCGTAGGCAGCGTGTCCTGAACCTGGGGTTTCCGTGTCCCAGGGACGCTCCTTGCTCCCTCTGGGTGTCGGCAGCGGTGGCTGTGGCCTGAGCCTGCCCCGGCTGCGTGCTCCTCTTGTGTGGGCTGTGGTTTGGAGGTTGGTTGTGTTGCCCTCGAGGTTCTAGTTCACTGGGACCAGAGAGCAGGGCCCCTCCCCCTCTGCCATCACTTACATGATGCCTTCAATCCCAAACTTTTCTTGCTAAAATTCAAACTTCTACAGCAGCCTTTCTGCAGGCAGCCAAACCCTGGACCACGGGGCGCGGCCAGCCGTCTGCGGAGCCGCACGTGCGTGTGCTGACTTCCCTGCGTTCCTGGCCGCCCCGCCTTAGGTACACCGGCCCGGCTCACCTCCGTGCCTCTCTTCCGGCAGCTCCCATGGCCCCCCCAAATCACCACCCCCTGCTCTGCACTTGTTCACTCCAAACCCCAGACACCCCAGGGCTTGAAGCAGAAGCGCCAGGGAGGAGGGCAGGCCCTCTCAGTGTGGCTCCAGCGCGCAGCGCCAGTAACCCTTGCTAACGTGTCAGAAATTCTCACCCCTTGGGACCTGCCGGATCACACACCTGGGACTGGCTCTCTTCCCACTCACTTCTTCTGATTGTTTTGGGGGAATTCTTCCCCCAGGGGGATGCAGTCATGCTACCCACTCCGACCATCAAAGTCGAAGGCCTATGACCCAGGGCGGCCTGTGGGACGGATCCACAGACATGGCTGAGTTTGAGTTCCTCCAGGTAGGGCTATGATGGGCTGACTTTGAAGCTGCCGTGGCCGCTGTGCCTGGAATGGCAGAGACCAGGAGAGCAGATGCCCGATGAGACAACCTTGCTGAGTCCCTGGATACAGCCATGCCTGAAACCTTCCTGTGTGCCAGTGTTCCAGGCACTCCAACTTCCCTGGGTTGAGCTAGTTTGAATTATGTTCTGGATGTGGCCACTAGGTCAGCCCTGACCGACAGGTCTCACACCACAGTAAGAAGCATCTATTCACGTGTCTGTTTATTTCTGTGTCCCGGCCACTTCTCAGAGGTTCTGTGCACTTCCCTAGCCCTGCCAGACCTTGGCTCAACTTTGTCGCATTTCCCGTCCACAGGACCTGAGGCCGGAGAACGCTTCTGTCCTTGTCATGCCCTGATGCACCCACAGCGGGAAGCGGCCACTTCTGTAGGGTCAAGACGTGGCCTAGGCCTGTGCAGGGGGTCCTACGAGGTCAGTAGTAGGACGCCGACGTTGTTCCAGTCATGCCTGCAGGGGTGGGGGCCTCCCTGCTACAGATGCCCAGACCCCCCCACACTTTACACCCTCAGGGGTCCCTGAGGCACCCCTCCCTGACTAAGGAGGCGCTGAGCTCAGAGCACACCTGGATGCTCCGTGTGGGGGTGGGACACAGGGTCTTCTCCGGAGAAAAAGAAGATCATGGAGGAGGGGGGAGGGGAAGCCTCTGGGAGGGGGGGACAAAAGCTGGCTTACTCACTCCCTTTCCCCGTATTATCACAGAGTGTGACCAGGTTGTCATTCAGCCACATCTGGAAGCTGGCTCCGGCCTTAAAGTGGCCTTCCAGCTGACTCCCCCCCCATGTCTAGGGACCCCCTCCAGCCCCCTCTCTGGCTTCTCCAAGCTTACCCAGTCCCCAGGAAGTTTGGGTGCTGTACCCTGGGGAAGGGGCCTTGGGATCCATGTCAGGGAATCTGGAGGTCCTGGGGCACCAGAACCCCCAGGAAGGCTGCAGGTGTCTTCATAAACCCCAATCCCCTGGGGTCTCCAGAGGCTCACCGGTGTGTGCTGGGGGAGGGACAGCACCAGGAATCTAAGCGGGGGCGGGGGGTGTCTCAGACCTCATCTGCTGCCACACTGCCCCTACTCACTCTGGTCTCATCACTGTTCCATGCACAGGCCAGGCTCGGTGCCCCAGGGCCTTGGCACGACGGCTGTCCCCACCGGGAGTACCCCTCCGCCATGCACCCAGAGCTCATTGTCCTCCCTTCCCAGACCACCCTGTACTCCCAGCCCCTCCCCCTCCCCTTCTGGTTTTTCTCAAATACCAGGTGTCACTTCCTGATGTGATAAACAGTTTACTTACTAATTTTTGCATTACCTGTCCCTTCCCTAGAAGGTCGGCTCCACGGGGCCAGATTTTTGTTTGTTTTAAATAGACGATTTTTTAGAGCAGTTTTAGGTTCACAGCAAAACTGAGAGGAAGGCAGTTCCCATGTGCCCTTGGCCCACACCCCCAGCCGCACAGCGCATTAGTGACAGTCAGTGAGCCTGCACGGACACCTGTCATCACCCAGAAGCCTCAGTTTACCTGCGGGGTCGTGCTTGGGGCTGGACATTCTGTGGGTTCGGACCCACGTGTGAAGATGTGTGCGTCGTTAGACCGGGGGAGTATTCTCGCTGCCCTGAGACCCCCTGTGCTCCCCTGCCTGTCCCTCGCCTCAGCCCGGGGCGACCACGGGTCCTCTTGCCTTTTCCAGGTGCCACGTGGTTGGAGTCACACCACACTCAGCCGTCCCGGTTGGCTCTTCCGTGTCTTTCCGTGGCTTGTCAGCTCGTTCTCTCATCCAGGATGTGGATGGACCACAGCTTATTTATCCATCAGCTGCTCAAGGGCACCGGGCTGCTTCCAGGTTTGGCCGTTGTGAATAAAGCTGCCGTAAACATCACGCGCAGGACTGCGTGTCCGACCCTCCCCCTCTTCAAGGGGCAGCAGTGAGAGTGGGGCAAGGCCACCCCAACAGCCTCATTTTAATTTAACCACCACCGTAAAGACCTTATCTTTGGAGCGCCTGGGTGGCTCAGTCGGTTCGGTGTCGGTCGTGATCTCAGGGTCCGGGAATGGAGTCCCACGTCGGGCTCCCTGCTTATCAGGGACCCTGCTTCTCCCTCTCCCTCTGCCGCTCCCCCTGCTTGTGCTCTCTCTCTCTCTCAAATAAATAAATAAATCTTAAAAAAAGAAGATACTGGGGTCAGGGCTTCAACATAGGGTTTTGTGGGGACACATCTCGCCCCATAGCACTCTTCCCCTGATCCTTTAGACAGTGTGGCCCTGCCGACCCCTTGGTCTTGGACTTCTGGCTTCCAGAACCCCAGACCAGAGTGAGTTTCTGTCCTGCCCCGTTCGTGGGGCAGCTGAAGCAGCTGCGGGCACGGACACCACCGCGGAAGTGCGGCTGTCGTTATAAGTTATCCCCATTTCACAGGATCCGGGTGACCCCCCGGCCCTGCCCCCCGTGCATTCTCCTTCCACACACGAGCTGTCCCTGCACGCATGCACTGGGACAAGGCGGTCCTCTGGGCGGGGAGCTGGGGGGACAAGGCCAAGTCCCAGCCCTGCAGGGCTCGCAGGGCCAGGAGAGAAAGGACAGCGAAACCAGGAGCAGAGTACACGTAGCACCTAGCGAGGCGTACTGGGTTGGCGGTGACTGGCTGTGCCTCAGGTGCAGAGAGGCTTTCTCCCGGGAGGCCGCAGGATGGGGGGTGCTACCATGCTGCTGCCGTGGGGCGCGGCCCTGAGCGAAGCCAGCAGCCCAGGCAAAGGCCCCGAGCTGGGGGCACTCCGCAGACTGGGCTCTGGCCTCATTGTCCCATCTCAGAACCCACAGACCGCGGTGTGCATCCGACCAACCCACCCGCAGGGGCTCCTTCGTCGGGGGCTTCCTGCAAAACTGCTGTCAGCTCCCGGGAAGGCAAACGCTCCCTAACCAGGCATAGCTCCCTCCCAGGTGGTGAGGACAGACTCCCAGGCTGGCTGGAGGCAAAAATATGGCGCATCGGGCCGTGTTTGGATGTAAATATTTTCAGCCATGTGAGTAGCTGGGAGGTGAGGTCTTGTTCCCGCTTGTCTCCTGGAAGCCGGGAATCTGGGCCATATGGCTCCTCTTCCAGCAGCCTCCCTTCCTCACGTGGGCGGAGGGAGGAGTGTGCAGGCCAGACTGCGTCTCCACCTGCCGGGGGTTAGCAGCCCCCGGGGCGTCTGGGCTCTGACAGACCCGGCCCAGCCCTGACTCCCGCTGGCTACCATGTTACCCCCCAAGACTCCCTTTCCCCACCTGCCAAGTGGGGCATGAGCGAGCCTGCTGCCCTGCTCTCCTGAGGATGCCGGGGGCAGCTGGGCAAGGGGCTA
The DNA here is from genome assembly GCF_009762305.2 of Zalophus californianus. Lineage (NCBI taxonomy): Eukaryota > Metazoa > Chordata > Mammalia > Carnivora > Otariidae > Zalophus > Zalophus californianus. The sequence goes on along the minus strand of NC_045611.1, from coordinate 870,365 downwards.
GCACACGTGTCTGGGGGCCCCGGGCCCCCAGCACCCCAGCACCAGCACCGTTCTTTCTCTCCTTCTCACACTTGGCCCCCACCCAGGCTGGGGAAGCACCAGGGGTAAACCAGATGGCCCATGGCAGGATCATCTTCTCAGGGGACAAGGAGGGCTCAGATGTCTCCCCTGGCCACACAGAGGACCGCAGAACTCTTGCCTACTCCCCCCACCATACTGAGCCTCCTCGAAGCAGACCTGGAGAGATGCCTGGGCATCCCAGGTGATAGGAGCAGGTCAATACTCAGACTGGACTGGGGAAATGCCTCCACTCAAGAACCTTCACTGGTTCCCCATCTCCCATCGAAGCAAGGCTAACGGTGCTCAGCATCCCAGGCCCGGAACAAGCCATCCTCCATGCTCATCTCCGTGCTGGCCTCTGGGCTGTTCTTGGGAAATCCCCTCCCCCGGGGCATCCACCACCATCCCACTCTGCCAGGAGAGTGTCCTCTGCTAAGGTCTCGGACTCACTGACAAAGCCTCAGAAATGGCCTGCTGGGTCCAGACTGGAGTGCACTGGAGGATCCTCAGCTGGGGGCAGCAAGGAGGACGCTCTCCAATTTCAAACGGGTCACAGAGGCCCAGGTCACCAGGCTGGGCGTGGCAGGGCTGTCCTGCTCCCCTCTGCATCTTCTCTCCGCTTGGGCCCCCATGCGGGGCGGCCCAGGGCTTCCCAGGCACAGAGCTTTGTGTTTTGGTGGGGAGGCTTTCGGCCGCAAGGAGCAGAGTGTCCGGCCAACGGTGGCTTACAAAGCACAGACATTTACTTCTCAGGCAGCCTGGAGGGAGGTGGTGCGGGACTAGGTGAGGCCAGCCGATGACACCGTCGGGCTCCTGGGCGCCCTTCACCCTTGCTCTGCCATCCCCGGTGTGTGGGCTTGTCTCGTCTCCTCCGTCGGACTACCGTAGCTCCGGCTACCACAACGTCTGACCACGGCATTCAAGGAAGGGAGAGAAAGCACCTGGGGGGAAATCTTCCCCAGGAACTCCAGGCCAGTCTCCCCTTCCTGGTTATTGGCCGTAGGGTCCCATGGCTGTGCCCGGCTGCAAGGGAGCATCCCCGGTGGTCCTGGCCTTTGGGAGGGTGTGAGCTCACCGTGGGCACCTGAGAGGCTGGGGATGAGGGCAAAGGCCCCGAGAAGGCAGAGGGACAGGACCCAGAGGGAGAGGTGGAATTTCCCTGAGGCTGGGGCAGGGATGCGTGAGGAGAGAAGGCTGCAGGCCGGGACCGCGCGGGCACTCAGCACCCAGAAGGCTGGGAGATGGCGGGTTTGTCCCGGGGATGATAGCAGGCTCCCAGCCTCGTGGCAGCGCCTGGGGCCTCAGGGCTGGCCCTTCGCGTGGACCTTGAGCACGGAGGACACATCCCAGAATGGTGGTGGTGGGTGCAGGGGCCTGTCCTGGCAAGGTGCTCGGGGCACCTCTGCTGGAACGTCACAAATGTAGCATGAGGGCCAGGGAGCGCTGTCCCCTCCTTTCCTGGGCGGAGAGTCCGGAGGCATAAGCCCTCAAGTCCAGAGGCTCCGTGGGAGCCGTGGTGGCATTTCCCTGCACCTGAGGAGGTCCCTCCCACCCAACCAGGCTGCAGCTAGTTAGGGACGTGTGCTGTGGGAGCCCGGAGTCCCCTCTTGGAAGGCACTGTGCTCACCAGCACACCACCCCCACTGGTGTCCCCTCCTAAGACCGCGGGGACCCTCAGCAATGTCTTGTCTCCCTCCCAGGGGAGGGCAGGAGGCTGGTAGAGGTTCATGGACATTCGTGTCTGCTTCCTAGCACGAGCTAGGACCCCCAAGGGAGGTTAGCTTTTATTGTTTGCACCCAAAATCTCAATTCTTACTTTTAAAATGAAGCATTCTAATTTCTTTAACTTTCCCTTCATGCACCAAATATTGCTATTTATATTTATGGAGGGCGGGCGCCCGCCTGTCTCTTCCCCGCTGCGTCCCCAGCACCTGAAGCCGCGTCTGACACACAGCAGGTGGTCGATGAATATTTGTCGAGTGAATGAATGCTTGGGCCCAGGAAGCAGATGTGACCTGCCGTGCCTCCGCGCGTGCGCACGTGCTGGGGGCAGCTGGGCTGGAGGCCCTCAGGTCGGATCCTCATGCACAGCAGTGATGGTGCAATCATGGGGGCTGCACAAGACAGGCTGGATGACCCCGGGAGAAGCTCGTGTTGCTTCGAACAGGGATACCCACAAACTGCAGCGGGTCTCCTGGGACCATCTGGGTTGGCGAGCTGGTGAAGTCACGGCTGCGCACTCAGCCCACGGTGCCTGGGGCCCTGGCTGCACATTTGTGATTTGGGGCAGCCTCGCTGACTGCCCTGGGCCTCAGTTTCCCCACCCTCAGCTGGGATAACAAGGGGTTCTGACAGGAAGCAAGCTGTTCTCTGCAGAACCCCGAGAGCAGAAAAAGGCCTGGCCAGGGCTGCTGCTGACCAGCTGGACGGCCTTGGACGCAGGACACCTCCCTGGCCAGGCCCTCTGTGCACGTCAGAGGTCACATTGCCTCCCTGCTCCCGTCTCAAACAGTTGCTGGGGAGGGGGGGGCTGTCTGCAGGATCCTGGCTGGAGCTGTGAAGTCCAGGCCACATCCGGCAGCGTTATCGTGGTTCCTGGGAACTTCCCCCGGCCAGCCGAGAAGGTGGCCCCAGAGATACTGGGCACAGGGCGGGTGCTTTCCTGCCTGTGACACGATTAAGTAACAAAAGCAGTTGCTGGTGGGAAAGTCAGCCGCGACACCGGCCATCTGGCTCTGCCCAGGCCCTGCTCTGCCTCCTTCCAAATTATCTCCACAGGCCCGGCCCCACTGGCCGGCCTGTTATCACCCCCAGGACAGACTGGGGGACTACAGTGTCCAGAGCTTCACAAGAAGCTCCTATCAAAGTCTGCAGCCAAAGCCAAGGGACAGGGTGAGCATCCTTCCCCAGGGGCACCGGCAGGGTCTCCAGCCCCAAGCAAGTGCCCATCCCCCGCCTCTGCCCGCCGGTACAGTCTCCCCCCACCCACCCTGCCGCAGGATGCTGTTTTCTCACACCTGTGCTCCGTACGGGTTCACATCAGCCCCGAGTCTAACTGAATCCAACAATATTAAACCAGGCCCATCTGTTGGCCAACTGATGAACACAGATGTGCCCCGGATTTCAGAGGCAACTGCCAGCCAGCCAAAGCTGTTATAGAAGAGGCACCTGCTGCCCGTTTCCCCGTCCTGCGCCCCCGCCCCTCCAGCCCCAGGAGCCTAGCCACCAAAACAACCCTTCCTCCGGAAGGGGCTGGCTCCTCCCCGCCACCGACTGGGGAGTATCCCGGGGCAGGACCCACAAAGAGCCTTAGCCACCAGCCGGGAGGAGAGGACCCCCCAGGTCCGGCCGGGCCCTTTGCCCTGAGACCCCACTGTGGGCAGCAACGGGGCCCAGCTCTTCTCAGAAGCACAGCAGCCGGGAGTCAGGCATGGCTGCCTCGGGGCCTTTGCACCTGCAGCTCGCTCGGCCCGGAACACTGTCCCCGGGGCCTCATGGCTGCTTCCCACCTACTTCAGATCTTTGCTCCGGCAAGGTTGGGACTCAACAAATATTACTGTTTTTACCTTGCTTTGGGATCCACATTAAGACCTGTCTACTTTATGGAATGAACACCTTTTCTGGTCTTGCTTCAGGAGGGGAAGAGAAAGGAAAAAGAACGATGCTCCCTCCGTCCTCACTTGGCCCCTCCCTCAAGGACAATGGCGGAAGCGGCGAGAGCAGCGTGCAGTGACTGGGGAGTCTGAGGCCGGGCTGGAGCAGGGGCGATGGTGGGGCTGGGGAGAGGGGCTGAACCTGCCTGTCTCTGGAGGAAGAGACAGCAGAGCCACCTGGCCGATGTGAACACAGAGGCGCCAGGGGCCACAGCCATGCCTCTTTCCTCCTGCCCTTCTTCCGGCCCTGAGGTCACCACCTATGCAGTTCCAGGAACAGCAGAGTGAGAGGTGGCTCTGGGCGCAGGGTCTGGATGGCTGGACAAGAATCAGGGCCTGCCCAGAGGGGGACCAGCTGTCGCCTCCACCAGAAGGCAGGGGGACTGGTGTCCTGGCAGGGGGAGAGCACAGGGTCTTGTCCACGGTCCTCGGCCCTCACCCTGGGTCTTCACTGGGCGCGGGTGCGTCAGGGCCCCTGGCGGTGGCCGTGGGGGCTGTGGCAGGTCGGGGGGCAGTGTCCTTTGGGGTACTTTCTTCCCTCCCCAAAGCCAGGGTCCCCCAGGTGCGGCTTCCTCAAACCCAGCACCTCCTCCAGGTTCAGACATCCAAGGTGTCCGGCCCAGGGGCTGAGATGTGGAACCAGGGTCCCGGGGCTGCACCCTCCAGCATGGTGGGCGCTCTTGCAGACCCCAGGGAATGGCAGGAGCCAGGTGGCCCCTCAGGAGCCTCACTTCCTCATCTGTTGTGTGGGAATCAGATGAGCGAGCATCATGTGTTTTTATCGAGAGTTGCTCCGAACCGTGGCCTGCACGTTACTTGCGTGTTACTTGCACATGCATGTGCACATACACGCTGTGTGAGTGTCCCCGCATCTCAGTGTTTCTTACCCCTTCTATGGTGAAACAAGCCCCCAGGGCCGCCCTGCGCCCCAACATTGCCCACAGCCCCTCACGGCTCCCCCACGGCTCGTTCCTGCCTTCACAAGACGTCTCTGACCTCCACCCCCTGGCCCCTGGGCCATCCGGTTTTCCCCGTCACGAGTGGGTGCATGCGTGTCCTGGGCCTGTGTGAGCTCCCCGGGGCTCTGCTCTGGGGAAGGATATAGCGGGGGGGGCAGTTCCTAGGTTTGCACTTCCCAAACCACGTATTTTCCATTTTATTCTACTTCACTTAAAAATGTTGGTCATAAAACATAGGCCACGTGAAAGAAGCCAGTTGCAGAATGCCACGTGTGATTCCCTGCATGGGAAACATCCGGAACTGGTACATCCACGGAGACAGAGAGCAAAGTTGTGTTGTCAGGGCCCGGAGGGGAGGGCACTGGGGACACTGGGGCGCGAGTACCACTGGGTGTGGTGTTTCATTTTGGGATGATGAAAAATGTCTGGACCTCAATCCTGCTGTGCCAGGCCTCCAAGGCCCCCGGGACTCTGCCCCTCCCTCCAAGGCCTCCGGGACCCTCCACCGTCCAGGATTTACAGGAGCGGCACTCAGTCTAGGGCATTTGCTCCAGCCCCACATCGATGGCCAAGGCTGCTGTGATGGTGAGTGCAAGTGTCCTGGGGCTGCCGTGACCAAGTCCCACACACCGGGTGGCTTGAACCACAGAAATCTACTCTCCTGCAGTCTGGAGGCCAGGAGTCCCAGACCGAGGTGCCAGCAGCATGGCTGGTTCCTTCTGGGCCCCCTCTCTCGGCTCCTACTGGCTTGCTGGCAACTTCGATATCCTCGGGCGGTAGACCCATCACCCATCTCTGCCTCCACCTCGCTCGGCTTCTTCCTGCCTCTGCGTCTGTCTCTGTGTCCAAATTCCCCCTTTTTGTGAGGACACCAGGCATACTGGGTTAGGACCTACCCTGATGGCGTCATTTTAACTAATCACATCTGCAATGACACTGTTTCCAAGTAAGGTCACTTTCCCAAGTACAGGAGGTTGGGACCTCAATATGGACCTGGAGGGGTGGAGCTCAACCCGCGACAGTTAGGTGTCCTGAATTTCACCCCAGCACCAGCCTCAAGTGGGAGCAGTTCCTCCCTGGCTTCCCAGACGGGCAGCGCAGTGAGGACGGGATCGGATCGGACCTGGGGCTCAGGCTCATGGGGGTGGGCTGTGTGTAAGAGCTGGGCCGTGGGTGAGATAAGCCCCCACAGCCCTGGCCGCCTGCCACAGCCTAAGCTGTTAGTCCCACTCAAGTGGCTTGGACAGACCCTTGAGGAGCCGGTCACACCCCACTGGGCCAATAATACGGGTATCGAGACTGAGTCAAAAGCAGCACTGATTGAATACACCCCAGCGGTGCCCCCAATAGGTCACTAATCCGGACTGCCAGGTGCTCACAATCCCAGATGGCAGCCCCCCAGACCCCCCAGCCGCTCCTGGAGGACACCAGCTCCAGCCCTACGTGAGGCAGGAGGATTCAAATCTCCTGCTGGAGCTCGGGAAATGCTGCTCTGAGACGGTGGGATCCGCCTGGGGCTGCAGGGGAGGGAACGTCCTCTCTGTTAGCCAGGACCCACTCTGCGGCCTTCTGGGGCACACCGTGGGGCGGCTGCCTGCCACAGGCCAGGACTCGGCCAGGCTGTCCCCATCCTGCGTCAGGCCACCTGGGAACTGCCCACAGTGGTTGGCCAGAGCCGGGAGGCGGACAGGTCCCTGCGAAACACCTCCAGCCTTGGTTTACGGCCACTCTGCCCACCGCCATGTCCACCTGATGGTGAGATCGGGACCTTCCAGGTCCCTCTGAAGGCCTAGTGGGGCTCTTTAGACCCCACAGAGGCGCTGACCTCTGTGAGCAAGCTCCCGTCGACTGTCTGTCTGTCTGTCTCCCTGTCTCTCTGCGATCGTCTCCGTCTCTGTCTCTTTCCTCCCCCCAGCACTAAAGCACCCCCGGAACTGGGCTGTTCTCCCTCATTCTGGCGGCCACCATTCCTCAGCTGACCTCCTCTCAGGCTGGGAATGATAAGAAAAGCCCCCAGGCATCTGCGTCTTCAGGGACCGCGCTGCGCCCACTTGACAGATGAGGAGGACAAGGCCCGCACTCTGCAGCAGAGCTCCGGAGGGAGAGCCGACTGTCTCCTGTGCTCTGCCCCCTGCACTGCTCACCCTCGGTGTGGCTCAAGCTACTGGGGTGAGTGCGTCGGCCCTGCAGTCAGGGCTCAGGGGAGCACGGAGTCCCTGCCCCTGGAGCTGCTGAGTCCCCTCGCTTCTTCTAGGAAGCTTGCCCTGACCAAGAAAACATTTTCCAGGATTGCGATTGGTCATGTTTTCTGGGAAAGTCTTAGAGAAGAAGAGGGAGACTAACATGGACCACCGCTGTGGTTGACACGCACCTCTGACAAGCACCTGCTGCTCAGACCCCCGTTCCTGAGGGAACGAGCCCCTGCTTGCCAGGCTCTTCGTGGGCATGACTGCTCTATGGTCCCCACAAAACCCAGGCCCCAGAGCAGTGCGAGGGGCCTGGCAATGCTCCAGGGCACGGGCATGCTTTTCAGCACCCCATCTCCTGATGCCCAGATCAGACACCCATCGGAAGCTCTGGGACTGTTTTCAATCCAGTATGTCTGGCTTCCGACAGTAAAACAATTACGAGGCATTCCAAGAGGCAAGAAATGACACAGACTGAGGAGGCCACGTGGACCTGGGAGCCGACTCAGACACGACACAGATGCCAGGTTCTCGCCGGGGAGCCTAACCAGCCAGGATTGATATGCCGAGGGATCCAGTGGGGACAGCGGGCAACAGGAAGGAGCAGATGGATGGTGCGGGTACAGAGATGCAGCTGGGAAGGAGAGACGGAGGTGCACGTAATGCACACTGGACAGAAGTGGGGGGCACCCTCTCGGGCTCCTGATGGACCCGCAGGGCGGAGGAGAGTCCGCGAGCGGGGAGGTGGGTCAGCGGACGGTTCCCAACTCAAACCACGAGGGGAAAGAGAGCGCACAAGGGCCGTAGAGCAGCTTCAAAAGGCGCAGCACACACGGACTTGAAATACCGGAAGGAAGAGCCAGAGAATAGAGCAGAAGAAATATTCGAAGGAATTATGCCCAAGAACTTTGCACAGTTAATGGCAGAGACCACACCACAGACCAGAGCAGCTGGGAATAGGATGAAGCCGGAGACAACAGCTCGAAACTCCCACATGCAGACACCTGACATTCCAACTGCGGAGAACAAGACACACAGAGTCTTGAAAGGAGCCAGAGGGGAGTCTTCCTCGCAGAAGAACAAGGATGAACACCACAGAGTGTCCTCGTCCAGAGCCATGAAAACAGTGAGAAATAAACAAAGCCACCAACCTTCAAGTCGTTGAAATCACCCTTCAAGATGGAGGAGACACAAAGTCGTCTTCACGTCACGACCGCGAGGATGCGCCCAGCAGCCCGGCCTCGCGAGGGGTTTGCTGGAAGAAAGGGAAGCAAGAGGAGATCTTTCTTTTCTCCCGCCGCCCGGCGGCCCCCCGACGGGGCGCCTCTCTCCGCAATGGCTGGGTGCTCGGGGGGCAGCCCGGGGGCAGGAGCGGTGGAAGGGGGCTCGCCGAGGCCCGGGCCCCGCCAGGCACAGCCGCTCCTCCCTCAGGGGCTCGTGCGTCTGAGAAGGAGCCCAGCTTTGGAAACTGGGCAGAAGAGCATCACTTACCGGAGGGAGGGCGGCTGCTTCCCTGCGCGCGCCCCTGAGCCTCTGCCCCTACCCTGGCGGCTCACCTCCGCAGCACCGGACCCAATGCCCTCGCGGAGCCTGGCCTCCTTCTCCCGGGGTTCTGGGCTCAGGGTTCGCCGCCTTGCATTGTGCAGAAATGGTCTTTCTGTGCATCTGCATAATTGTGAGTAACCCACTCAACCAGTGTTTACTGAGCAGCTAGCACCGTTCAGCTGTCTCAGGCCCGGGGGATACCACAGGAGCATCATGGACACAAATCCTCACGAGGGGAGACAGAAAATAAGCAAAATGAGCACCTGAAACCCGTGCTATGCCCCAGCTGGTGATAAAAATTCACAGGGAATTGTAACAGGGCGGGGCGTGCGCTCGGCGCTCCAGGCCAGTGTGGGTGGAGGACGTGGGGTCAGAGGTCGTGCAGGGCCCCCGGGCCTTGTGGAGTCAGTGCTGAAGGTGGGACCGGGCGGCAGCGCGGGAGCTTCCCAGGGCAGCCGGTGGTGGCCTGGGCCTGGTAAGGTAGAGCTGCGGGTGGGAGGTGTGTGCGGGGTTAGGGTTAGCTCCCTCTGCATCTTCCGGTTTGGCTGGAGATGGATGCCTCCGGGCGAGACGGACCTACAGGGCAAAGCTCCGAGCTGGTGGCCAGCCGGGAGACGGATCAGAAGCTGCCGATGAGTGGGAAGAGACCCAGGGACCCAGTCCTAGACCTTCCAAAGTTTTGGGGAGCAAAGAGGGCCTCAGGGAGAAAAGGGGCCACAGGGCAGGCAGGTGGTCAGAGGAAAGGGACAGTGGGGCCTGGCAGTGCACCCTTGCCAGCCTGCTGGCCTCTTGGCCGGCCTGGGCTCTCTGTAGAGGGGGGTCCCCACCTGCCAAGGCTTCCTGTACCTGAGCCTGAACCCACACCACAGCTCTGAAGCCTTGCATCCTGACTGGGAAGATTTGGCTCTAAAACCAGGAGCCAGGTCGCGGAGGGGACAGGTGGGAGGCAGTGCCTGGCAGTTCCCTCGGCTAGCGGAGGCCAGGCAAGCTGTGGCATGCTCTCACGTGGCCTGGTGCATCCTGGCGAGTCCCCAGCAGAGAGCAGGCTGGCCACTTGGCATGCCCCCCCCAGGGAGCCCCAGCCTCCCCTCCGCCGTGCACACCCCAGGAACCAGCTGTGGGGCACGAACTTCGCTGCCAGGCCACCTGGACTCAGGCCGGCCTTTCCATTCCCTGCACACCTTCGGGCAGGTCCTGTGACCTCCTCCTCCAGAGAGTGCCTGCTTGGGGGGGGGGGCGTGTGAGGCTCTAGGGAGTTAAAATGCGCCCCAGGCCGCATGTGAGCTCAGTAAGTGTGTGACCCTCGCCGTTCCCAGCCCGCTGGCTTCCAACCCCTCGGCTCTGCTTGGGGACCCTTCCTCCACCCGCACTGCCTGTGTCACCCCCTCGCCCGGCCTCCCAGCCCCAGCTCAGAGCCCGGGTGACCTTCCGCAGGGGCAGGTGATGCGTCTCCGACAACTCACTCCACGGCAAGGCCGCCCCTCACCCCTGCCCTCTCTGGGGAGGGGGGTGCTTCCTGCCTTGTCAATGTCCGGCGGGGCCACGTGGCATTTTGGCCAGTGCAACGTGGGGGGACTGAGCTTTGCTCTGGGGGCTGCCAAGGGGGCTCATCCTGTGACCCAGAACAAGAACGACCACAGCCAGCCTGCGCCCGCCAACACGGGGGTGAGCAAGAAGCAAGTGTGTGTGGCTGGTTGAGAGCCGCAAGGTCGGGCTTGTTTGTTACGGCGGCAAAGCCGACGGACCGCCACCCCAAGCAGCATCAGCTTCCCGCACGCCGCCCTGGGCCCCGTTGAATTAAAGTCAACTTCACAGACAGTAAGTGCACGTGACTCAAGTACACACACACTTCAGCGGGAGTGAGCCTGGATGTGAGCCCGTACGGTCGTCTCTCCAGGCAAGACGCAGAACATCTCCATCACTTGGCACCTCCCTAAAATCAGTTCTCCCCACCCCCACTCAGTGCCCCACCTGATTTCTCTCCTAGTGAGATCAGTTTCGCCACGTCTGGACCTTCACCCTCCTGGGCCCAGCTCCTCACTGTGTTCTCGGGACGTGTCTGTGCTGGGCGTCCCCGTGTCTCAGCACGGGGACGCCCCTCCTCTGCTCACGCACGGTGGGTCGTGTCCAGCGTGTTATGGGGACAAGTAGAGTGGCTCTGCATCCCTGTGCACGAGGCCTTTGGTGAGCGCACCGTCCTCCCTCTGGAAATGCCCCTGCGAGGAGACTTGCTGGTTACACACCGAGTATATTTACCTCATAGGAAACTTCCAAACTGTTCTCCAAGTACTTGCTGTAGTTTTAGGTTCCCACGAGCATGTCGGGGGGTTCTAACTGCTCTGCTTCCTTGCTGACATCTGATATTGTCGGGGTTTTTGTTTTTAATTCTAGTCTTCATAGTTGATGTGCGACGTAGCCAACTGGCAGTTTTAAGGGGTATTTCTCTGACGACCAGCGATGTTGAGCATCTTTTCATGGGCTTGTTGGCCGTCTCTGTGTCTTCTTTCACCCAAGCTTCTAAGTGTCTGGGCCACGTTTTATTGGGTGTTTGTATTTCTATTATGGAGCTCTACGAATTCTTTACAAGTTATCGATACAACTGTCATGCGTATGTACCGTGTTTATTCCTCTGTGGCTCACCTCTCCGTTTTCTTAATGGTGTCTCTTGATGAGCAGAAGGCTTTAATTTTGATGAAATGCCACTATCATTTTTTCTTCCACAGCAAATGCTTTTTGTGTCCCAACGAAGGAATCTCTGCCAGTAGGCCTTTCTCCCACTTCCTTCCAGAAGTCATGTACAGTTTGCTCTTACAAATTGGTCCAGGACCCTCTTCCTGTGCTGCAGGGCTCTGGGGCAGACCGCGTTTCCCAGGTGTGCCACCTCTCCTGCCCCAAGCATGGGGCCTTCCTCGTCACAGCCCAGCCTGGACCCAGGTGTCCAAGCCCAGAATGCCGACAGGGCCGTTCAGCCCACGGGGTCTGTGCCATGGTGCCCACTGGATGAGCGTCCTGAGGCCCACAAGCTGCCACCTGAACCTCAGACCCGTCTTCTTGCTCCACAGACAGGAAGGTGTTTGGCTGGCCCCGGTGAGCAGCCTTGGGGACCTGGCCTGGGCTCTGGCCCAGGAGATGGAGCGGTTGGGCTGACCCAACGGGTGTTTGCAGGGGGAATCATCAGGCCTGTTGACGCCGGGGCGAGACCGTGGCAGGGGGGGGGCTGGGGTGTGGCCCTGTCTTGCAGCCCAGGGGGGAGGGAAGTTGGAATCATCTGGAGGTGTGGTTTGGTTCCTGGGAGTGGGGGCAGAGAGTGGAGAATACCAAAGGTGTTAGCCAGGGAGGTTCCCGGGTCAAGCCAGGTGAGGGGGAGGGCAGCGTGGCTGGCCGGAGCTGTGTGGGGTGTGTGGGCTCCAGGGGAGGCCAGAAAGGCATGGGTGGGCTGGGGCTCTGCTAGAACAGAACACTCCAAGTCCCACGAGATGAAGCAGGGCTGGAGGCTGCCCTGGCTGGAAGGGAGAGGGCAGCCTCCCCACCAGCTTCCATGCTCCCCATGCTGGGCACAGGGGCTGCGTCCTGGGGGAGAGTGGGGGCACAGGAAGGGGGAGGGGCTGTTCTGAGGCCGGCTCTGGGGTGGGGGAGTTGTAAGTGCAGTTTGGACGGACCCAGAGAGCACAAGGGCCTTTTATGAACCAGGGCTTCTCATTGGTGCCTAACGGGCTCTACCTTGGAGGGGCCTGGCCTTTTCCTGGGAGCGCGAGGGCCTTGCCCCCACTGGCCCTGCCTCTTCCTGGCTGAGCCCATCTTCCCAGCTCTTGGACCTCAGTCTTACTGGCTGCAGACAGTCTGCTGTGTGCTGTGTGGGGTGGGTGGCCCTGGGGACCGGGAGGACACGCTGGTGGGCTGCAGGGGCTGGGTCTGGCCTTGTTGTCACCGGCCTGTGGGACCTGGCTGTTCCCCTTGGGCCTTTCCAGCAATCACTTCTACTTAGCCTTTAGTCCTGGCCCCCAGGGGCCAGTGCCCTCCTGGTGTGGGAGTCGTGATGGGGAGGGAGGAGCTGGGTGGGGGCAGCTCTCTCAGACCCCTGTGGCAGAGCCCCCTGGGGGCCCCGTGGGTTAATTTGGGAACATCCCTCACCCCAGGGACCACCTTGGTCCCAGCCTGCCCCCACGTCGTCCCCTGTGGCCCTCCCTTCCCAACCCCAGGGCTTCTCTCCTGCCCCCCCCGGGGGCAGTCACAGGAGGCCCCCCGAGAGGGGCCTAAGGTGTGCCTCCCACCTGGCTCCCCAGGGCCCGAAGGCCGTGCTCAGGCGGCTGGTGGGGACAGTGCTTTAACCCAGTGCCTTGGCATCTCCCGGTGAAGCGACATGTCACCTGCGGCTTGACCCCTCTCTGTTTAGTGACAGAAACCACGCTGGTCTAGGCCAGCCCCTGGCCTTTCTGCTCTCGAGCATGAATTCTGGAAAATAACATATCCCAAACGGCAGACAGATTCTCAGAGTTCCTCTTTTTAGAGCAACCAAAGCCACCTCTAGCCACAGCCCCTCCTGCAGTGGCCTCTGGTGACCCCCACTGTATATAAGCACCAGCTCGCACTGCGTCCTGCAAACACGGGTCAGCTGAGTCCCTGGGTCCGTGCGGGAGACCCCCGTGCTAGTCAGGTTGGGGGGCCAGGCACAGTCAGGAAGATGCTGTGTAAGAGGAAGCTGCCACCCCTCAGCATGTTCAGGGAGGAGCTGGAGACCCAGGGTGGCACGTACTCCCTAACCACAAGGGGCTGGGAATGTGGGGGTGCATGGGGTCAGGAGAGGCACAGCCGTCCTGTTGCTCTGGGTTCCTGAGCCCAGCACCCAGGAAGCCTTCTGTGCCCGGGTTCCCACCACCTGCCCGCCCCGGTGCTCAGGCCGGAGTCCTCCACTGGGGCTCATTTGCTCGTTCACCTAACGTTTGTAGAGCACCTCTGTGGCCGCAGGTGCCAGGGTCGCTGCTGTGGTTTGCAGTGAGAGCCGGGAGGGGTTGTCAGCATGGTGGGGATGGTGTGAGTTGCCAGAGCAGCCGAAGATCACGGCCACAGCCTGGGGCTGAGACAACAGGAAGCTCTTCCCCTCCAGTTCTGGAGGCCGGAGTCTGAGATCCAGGCCGGGACACACACCCCCTCAGAGGCGCCGGGGGACAGTCCTTCCCACCACATCTGGCTCCTGGGGGCCCAGGCGTCCTGGGTTTGTGGCTGCATCCTTTCCCCTGCCCCCGTCCTCACGTGGCTTCTCCGGAGTCTGACTCCTTCTCTTACGGAGACTTTAGTCATCAGATTTAGGCCACCCCAACCTAGAATGGTGTCATCCTGAGACTCTTCACTTGATCACATCTGCAAAGACCCCCTTTTTAAACAAGGTCACATTTACAAGTTCTGGGGTCAAAATATGTGGACATACTTTGGGGGAGACGCTCTTCAGCCCAGTTCAGGGGCACTAATGACTGTAAACCAGGCACGGTGGGGAGGCTCGGCCCCTGTCCGGCCCATGGCACACCCACCGCCTCGGCGAATGGCTGCAACAGGGCTCTGACTGCCCCTGCCCTGCAGAGGAGGGAAGGAGTCAGCGAGGCGAGACGCCGTTGGCAGCGCCCTCCTCCGAGCCAGCTCTGTCCCAGACACAGATGTGTCTCTGGAGGCCGGGCCACTCGCAATCCCTCTCTGTCACAAGTCACCAGCATGGAGCAAGGTGACGGTGACTGATAACCTCTTGGAAGCTGGGCTTCCTCGCCTGGGCAGGGGAGATAATCACGGCTCCCCCAGATCCATGGAGACACAGCTGAGGGGAGGGAAGCTTGCCTCGGTTGTTCCTCCCCAGCAACAGGCTCCTCTCCGGAGCAGGCCCGGCTCCCTCACGCCCGGGGGCTCATTAGGGCTGCGCTGGGAGGACCTGGGCAAGGGGTGTGCGCCCACGGAGCCGGGACCTTGGGGCTGGAGGGGGCTGGAGGGGGCCACCCTTTGGGAAGGACCCGGGGGGAGGGCAATCAGGGAGAAGACGGGGCACAAGAGGCTGGAGAAGGGGGCACAGGGCACGGAGCCCCTGACCCCCTTCCTCACCCCGCCTCCCCTTTTCCCCAGCCCAGCCAAGGGGCAAGGGCAGCAGAAAGATGTAAGCAACCCAAGAAAACGCTCCCTGAAAGACATGAAAATGAAGTCAATAAAAGAGATAAAAATGGAAATATCAAGACAGCAACTTCTCTTCTGATTACAAAGCAGGCAGCGGGGGCGGGAGCGGGCCCCGCCGAAGCAGCTGCACAGCCGGGCCGGCCTGATAAGGGACAGGCAGCCTGGGCCCGCGAGATAAAGCCGCACGGCCGCCTCCAGCCCGCCTGGCCATCAGTATGCACACAGCCCGACAACTGGCGCTCCAGATAGAATGCAGGACCTTATTAATCTGCTCACAGTCATTTAAATGCCCTGGAAAATGCAGAGTTGAGAGCTGCCGTCAAGAGCTTGACACTTCATCACTTTCTCCCCCGCCCGCCCCTCTCCCTGGCTATTGTCTCCCTCTGGTTTCTCCTGGAAGCGAAGTTTTCAGACGTGGGCGGAGGGACCCAGAGGGGAGCACAGGTCCAGACCCCTGACAGAGGGAGGGGACCCTGCTGAGGTCACACCTGCTGGGGGAGGGAGGCCGGCGGCAGCCCCAACCAGGGCCTTTCGGGGCTATGGGGGGGGGGGCACAGTGACTCCGGAAGGAAATGGCTGGACATGGTCACCCGGGGCTCTGCAGTGTGCGGGCGGGGGCCCCGGGGCAGCCTGACCCTTCTGCGTCTGAGGGGGGCATGTGTGGCCTTTTCCTCCTGAGCTGGTAGCCCACCGGCAGAGACAAAGGCTGAACACACAACCATACAAACAAATTTACAATTACGGGAAAGGGACAGTAAGGGAAGTGACACGGGCAGAAGGGGGGGGAGGAAGGGAAGCTGTCCACACCCTATCCCGCTCAGACCCTCAGTGGCTCCCGTCTCCCTGAGTGAAAATCTCAAGGCCCCCAGAGGTCCCAGCTTTCTTTCCTCATCTTCGGTGTGCTTGTTTGTTTTTAATGCGTAGGGCCTTTGCACGTGCTGCACTGCCTCCCAGGGGCCGTCTTCCTCCAGATGTCTACCTCCCTCGCCTCCTTCAAGTCTTTGCCAAATGTCACCTCCATAGAGAGGCCTCTGTTTGGGGGGGGGGAGAGGAGCAGAGGGAGAGGAGAATCTCAAGCAGACTCCCTGCTGAGCGTGGAGCCCAATGTGGGGCTCGATCTCACAACCCTGAGATCATGACTTGAGCCGAACCCAAGAGTTGGACACCTACTAACTGCACCCCAGCACACTGACTACACCCCAGCACACCGGCTGCACCCCAGCATACCGACTGCACTCCAGCATACTGACTATATCCTGGCATACTGACTGCACCCCAGCATAGTAACTGCACCCCAGCATACTGACTGCACCCTGACATACTGACTGCATCTCAACATACTGACTGCACCCCAGCACACCAACCACACCCCAGCATAGTAACTGCACTCTAGCATTATAACTACACCCCAGCACACTGGCTACACCCCAGTATTCTAACTGCACCCCAACATACTGGCTGCACCCCGGCACACAGCACCCACGCACACAGCTCGTGCTCAGCTGTCTTGTTTCAAGCTCCCCCAGAAGCATGCTCACAGGTGGGCTCCAGCAGCCAGGAAAAGAGATGGGACGGGCAGGTGGATGATGCCCAGGTGTCATGCATGGAAAAAGCAAGAGGAATGGATATATGGCAGGGCACTAGCACCTCCACACCAGGAAATGCCGGTTGGATCCCAATTCCAGGGATAGCTTGCGGGGACAAGGTGGCCCTCCTCACTGGGACCTACAAGCCCAGACACTGACGTGACTCTGCACAGCTTCCCCGAGCTGCTCCCCACCCTGCCCCATCACCCCTTTCCTGGCTCACGCTTCTCTCCATGTTACAGTCTCCTTGATTCTTCCACCTAGCCTTACCTTAGCAAGGTTTCTGTGGGGATGGACCAAGGGGAGAGGGAGCACCCCTTTCCCCAACAGAAGATACTAAGTCCCCCCGCCAGCAAACAGGACGTTGGAGGGAGGCTGGCACACCCCAGGCTCTGTCCCTGGGTGCTCTTCTTCCAGGTGGGGTTCTTCCACTGTCCGAGATTAACTTTGTGGGTTAGGACCAATATTTAAAAAACTACTGGGACACACTGCATATGGAAAAGGTAAACGCTGCTTGTGAAATAGCGTTGGGGTTTGGGGATGCATATATGAATGTATAGATGGCCGGTATTGCTCACGGTCCACGCTGCGTTCTTCCCTTGCTTTACACACGTTCACATGCTCCGTGTGCACAGTGACCCTGTGAGGTGGGCACTCTTGTCAACTCCATTCCACAGCTAAGGAAACAGAGGTGCAGGGGATAACCTGCCCCAAGTCAGCTTGGACTTTGGAGTTAACAGAGCAGGTGCATATGCTCCCTGATTGGATGTACCCTGATGAGTTCCCTCTCCTCTCTGAGCCTCTGTTTCCTCATCTGTAAATGGACATAATGCTGGGGGATTCCCAAAAAGGACACTGTGAAGGGCAAGCAGGACACAGCACTCGGGAGATGGGGGCGCTGCTGTCAGACCCTCATGTAGCACACCCCTGCTCCCCTGGCCTCCTCTGGCCCCCTCTCCTTCTAGCTGAGCTGAGACAGGCAAGCACAGACGAAGGAAAGCCTACAGAGCCCAAAGAGGAGACCTGAGACAGCACAAGGGGCATAAGAAGAGCCAAAGTCCTAATTCTAATTCTTGAGGCACACATTTTGGTTTAGAAGAGCCTCCCAAAGTCTTCTGGCAGTGCCAGGCCCTGCACGTTAGGGCAGTGGTCCTCTGGCCGGCAGTCACCCTCTGGCCACAGTGGCCAGGATCTCCCAGAACCTGTCCTTGCCACTGCTCTTCATCTCGTGGACTGCTGGTACCATCAGCTTCCTCCCCCGAGGCCAGGCTGTTTCTGCATCTGGTTTTACTCATAAGCAAATGCCAAGTCACCCGGTCCAGAGCTCCTAGTCAGCAGGAAAGCTCTGTGTAAATATCAGCAATCATTAATGAAAATTAGAAATACTTGAGAATTAGAATAGGAAGGTCTTCTTGAGAGCGGGTACCCAATGGAACACAGGGACCCTTGGCGGATCCACCCTCCTGTCCCCTCTTCCTGGTCACAGGCTTCGACCGTTGCACCCAGGCTGGCTATAGGTTCGTTCAGGGTGGTTGGGATAGTTCATGGCAGTTCTGGGACAGACTCACCTCCTTAACAAATGTGTAGTTCTGATGGATAAGAGGCCCCAGTGTTCCCAAGTATAAAGTTGGGTGGTGGGTGAGCAGTATCTACAACTGGTCAGCATTCCCTTTCTTCCTTAAAGCCTTGCAAGGAGGAGGCATGAAGTGGGGGAGGGAAGGGGGGTTCTGTGTGGGCAGACTCCTGGCTCCCCCTTGTTCCAGCTGTGGGACCCTGGGCAGGGCACTGCTGGCTCCAAATCTCAGTGTCCTCGTCTGCAAAGTGGGCACAAGAGTGTTGACCTCAGAGCCCACCATGAAGACTAAATGCGCTAACACGTGCACGCAGCAAGCCGAGCACACGGGGGTCACAAACCTGTTGCTGTTGTGGCCACAGCCCCCCATTGCACTGGACAAGCCTGCCCAGGAGATGAACACGTGAATGAACAGAGTCCTGGGCTGTGGCCACGAGGCATCTGGGACAGAGAGGGGCAGAGGTTCCTCTAGAACTGCTCCTCTGTCCGTGGTGCTGAATGCAGGCATCCTGTCCACCTCTCAGCCGTCTGAGCCAGGTGAGAGGGAAGAGTCAGCCAGGAAGAGGGAGGGCGGGAAGGACACACACAGAGAGACAGAGAGACGGGCTGCAAACCAGACACAGGGCCACTTCTACTGACACATCACCAGGAGAGAAGAGGAACTTCCGTTGTGATGGCATTTTCCAACCGTCCTGGTTTCTCAGGAGAATATTTATCATATGGTTATTTGCCACCATCCCCTTTCCCACGTGCTCCACCTGTGGGTCCCCGAGCAGGTCCCGTGCAAGTGTCCACCATAGCTCAGCCAGAGAGGCTGACTCACTGAGTGTGTGTGTGTGTGAGGTTTACGGATATGTCTGTGTGTGTGTGTGTGTGTGTGTGAGGGATATACGGGTGTGTGTGTGTGTGTGTGTGTGAGATTTATGGATATGTCTGTGTGTGTGTGAGGGTTGTACAGATGTGTGTGTGTGAGGGTTGTACGGATGTGTGTGTGTGTGTGTGAGGGTTGTACGGATGTGTGTGAGGTTTACGGATATGTCTGTGTGTGTGTGTGTGTGAGGGTTGTACGGATGTGTGTGTGTGAGGTTTATGGATATGTCTGTGTGTGTGTGTGTGTGTGTGTGTGTGAGGGATGTACGGGTGTGTGTGTGTGTGAGGTTTACGGATATGTCTGTGTGTGTGTGTGAGGGATATACGGGTGTGTGTGTGTGTGTGAGTTACGGATATGTCTGTGTGTGTGTGTGTGAGATTTATGGATATGTCTGTGTGTGTGTGTGAGGGTTGTACAGATGTGTGTGTGTGTGAGGGTTGTACGGGTGTGTGTGTGAGGGTTGTACGGATGTGTGTGTGTGTGTGTGTGTGTGTGAGAGTTACGGATATGTCTGTGTGTGTGTGTGTGAGATTTATGGATATGTCTGTGTGTGTGTGCGAGGGTTGTACAGATGTGTGTGTGTGTGAGGGTTGTACGGGTGTGTGTGTGAGGGTTGTACGGATGTGTGTGAGGTTTACGGATATGTCTGTGTGTGTGTGTGTGAGGGTTGTACGGATGTGTGTGTGTGAGGTTTATGGATATGTCTGTGTGTGTGTGTGTGTGTGGGAGGGATGTACGGGTGTGTGTGTGTGTGAGGTTTACGGATATGTCTGTGTGTGTGTGTGTGTGAGGGATATACGGGTGTGTGTGTGTGTGTGTGTGAGTTACGGATATGTCTGTGTGTGTGTGTGTGAGATTTATGGATATGTCTGTGTGTGTGTGTGAGGGTTGTACAGATGTGTGTGTGTGAGGGTTGTACGGATGTGTGTGTGTGTGTGTGTGAGGGTTGTACGGATGTGTGTGAGGTTTACGGATATGTCTGTGTGTGTGTGTGTGTGAGGGTTGTACGGATGTGTGTGTGTGAGGTTTATGGATATGTCTGTGTGTGTGTGTGTGTGAGGGATGTACGGGTGTGTGTGTGTGTGAGGTTTACGGATATGTCTGTGTGTGTGTGTGTGAGGGATATACGGGTGTGTGTGTGTGTGTGTGAGTTACGGATATGTCTGTGTGTGTGTGTGTGAGATTTATGGATATGTCTGTGTGTGTGTGTGAGGGTTGTACAGATGTGTGTGTGTGTGAGGGTTGTACGGGTGTGTGTGTGAGGGTTGTACGGATGTGTGTGTGTGTGTGTGTGTGTGTGAGAGTTACGGATATGTCTGTGTGTGTGTGTGTGAGATTTATGGATATGTCTGTGTGTGTGTGCGAGGGTTGTACAGATGTGTGTGTGTGTGAGGGTTGTACGGGTGTGTGTGTGAGGGTTGTACGGATGTGTGTGAGGTTTACGGATATGTCTGTGTGTGTGTGTGTGAGGGTTGTACGGATGTGTGTGTGTGAGGTTTATGGATATGTCTGTGTGTGTGTGTGGGAGGGATGTACGGGTGTGTGTGTGTGTGAGGTTTACGGATATGTCTGTGTGTGTGTGTGTGTGAGGGATATACGGGTGTGTGTGTGTGTGTGTGTGAGTTACGGATATGTCTGTGTGTGTGTGTGAGATTTATGGATATGTCTGTGTGTGTGTGTGAGGGTTGTACAGATGTGTGTGTGTGAGGGTTGTACGGATGTGTGTGTGTGTGTGTGAGGGTTGTACGGATGTGTGTGAGGTTTACGGATATGTCTGTGTGTGTGTGTGTGTGAGGGTTGTACGGATGTGTGTGTGTGAGGTTTATGGATATGTCTGTGTGTGTGTGTGTGTGTGTGTGTGAGTTACGGATATGTCTGTGTGTGTGTGTGTGAGGTTTATGGATATGTCTGTGTGTGTGTGTGAGGGTTGTACAGATGTGTGTGTGTGAGGGTTGTACGGATGTGTGTGTGTGTGTGTGTGAGGGTTGTACGGATGTGTGTGAGGTTTACGGATATGTCTGTGTGTGTGTGTGTGTGAGGTTTATGGATATGTCTGTGTGTGTGTGTGTGTGTGTGTGAGGGATGTACGGGTGTGTGTGTGTGTGAGGTTTACGGATATGTCTGTGTGTGTGTGTGTGTGAGGGATATACGGGTGTGTGTGTGTGTGTGTGTGTGTGAGTTACGGATATGTCTGTGTGTGTGTGTGTGAGATTTATGGATATGTCTGTGTGTGTGTGTGAGGGTTGTACAGATGTGTGTGTGTGAGGGTTGTACGGATGTGTGTGTGTGTGTGTGAGGGTTGTACGGATGTGTGTGAGGTTTACGGATATGTCTGTGTGTGTGTGTGTGAGGGTTGTACGGATGTGTGTGTGTGAGGTTTATGGATATGTCTGTGTGTGTGTGTGTGTGTGTGAGGGATGTACGGGTGTGTGTGTGTGTGTGTGTGTGTGTGTGTGTGACTTACGGATATGTCTGTGTGTGTGTGTGAGGTTTATGGATATGTCTGTGTGTGTGTGTGTGTGTGTGTGTGTGAGGGATGTACGGGTGTGTGTGTGTGTGTGTGTGTGTGAGTGACGGATATGTCTGTGTGTGTGTGTGTGAGATTTACGGATATGTCTGTGTCTGTGTGTGTGTGTGTGAGGGTTGTACAGATGTGTGTGTGTGTGAGGGTTGTACGGATGTGTGTGTGTGTGTGAGGGTTGTACGGATGTGTGTGAGGTTTACGGATATGTCTGTGTGTGTGTGTGTGTGTGAGGGTTGTACGGATGTGTGTGAGGTTTACGGATATGTCTGTGTGTGTGTGTGTGTGTGAGGGATGTACGGGTGTGTGTGTGTGTGAGATTTACAGATATGTCTGTGTGTGTGTGAGGGATGTACGGGTTTGTGTGTGTGTGTGTGTGAGATTTACGGATATGTCTGTGTGTGTGTGTGTGTGAGGGATGTACGGATGTGTGTGTGTGTGAGATTTATGGATATGTCTGTGTGTGTGTGTGTGTGTGTATGTGAGGGATGTACGGATGTATGTGTGTGTGTGAGGGTTGTACGGATGTGTGTGTGTGTGAGGGATATAAGGGTGTGTGTGTGTGTGTGTGTATGTGAGGGATGTACGGATGTGTGTGTGTATGTGAGGGATGTACGGATGTGTGTGTGTGTGAGGGATATAAGGGTGTGTGTGTGTGTGTGTGTATGTGAGGGATGTACGGATGTGTGTGTGTGTGTGAGGGATGTACGGATGTGTGTGTGTGTGAGGGATATAAGGGTGTGTGTGTGTGTGTGCACGAGGGATGTACAGATGTGTGTGTGTGTGAGGGATATACACGTGTGTGAGAGAGAGATATGGATTCATTGCAAGGATCCGACCACACGCAGTTGGGCACCTGGTTATACAGCCTCAGTGGGGCCGCTCTGATGCTGGACAGTGCTATGAAGTGGGGAAGAGGGTAAGCTGCACCCCAAACATGAGCCGTAACCCCACAGCAGCCCTAGAGTGACTCATGGTTGTGCCGGTGACCTGGGGGCTGGGTGTTCTGCACAGGTTGGGCTGCACGGCAGAACTGGATATGCCCCCCACCCCACCCCCCGGGGTCAGAGTTGGTGAAGGAGGGTGGGGCGCAGTGGCAGGCCTGGCCTCGTGCCACAGGTGACTCCACAGATCAGGGACAAGTGGTAGCTTCCTCTCCAAATCCCCCGTGAGACTCTCCCCCTGGGCCCCCTACATCTAAAACCCACAAGAAGGGTAGTTGGGGGAAAAGCAGCCCAGCCCGCAGGCTGACTTGTGACAAAGCGGCCATTTTGAGGACGTGACAGGTAGCCACCTGTGCTTTGAGGTCAGCTCCTCTTGGGTCGGAGCAGGACTCTCACCTGGGCACCTAGCTTGTATCTTGGCTAATGGTCCTTGGGTGGAACTGCCAGCCCGTGTGGCTGTGCTCCAGGCAACCCCATCTGCTGAGCGCCCCCATCTGCTGATCCTGGCAGCCCCAGCCCCGTGCAGGGAGGCCACCTGCCTCCAGGGCCCATCGTGGTGAGTGGAGCTTCGCTGCTTCTTGCTCATCCGTTCATATGAGAAGTATCCTGCTGGCTCCTCCCAACACCAATAAGGACAGAGCCTGGGGGCAATGACCCACACGGGCACGGGAGCTGGGATCAACCCCAGCAAATGTCCTCCCCAGGCCCAGAGGCAGAAGGACTGAGAATTATAAATGGTGACTTGTTCATTTTTCTCCACCAGCGTTTGGGGCCTACTGTGTGCCAGGGAAATGCAGAGATGCAGAAATAGTCCAGAACACAAGGCCCACACGTCGTGAGGAGGACAGACGCAGTAGGACATTGCACACCATTCTCACAGCCAGATGGTGCCTTAGAAATCCACCATGGCCAACATGGGTCATCCCCCATGCCAGTGTTTTCATGGTCCCTGCCTGGAATGCGTGTCAAGAAAGGTTCTGAGCTGTGTTTGAGACCATCTACAAAGAAGACTGCAATCGATTAGTTTTGGCTGCCATAGACACAGCACTAGGAAAAGTATGGGGTGAGGGATGCCAGGTATGGATACTTTATGGGAAACTGAGGTCCAGAAAGTTGCAGTGGCTTGCACAAGGTTCTGGAACAAGTTATCTGCAGGACTGAGACCAGAAATTGCCCTGCTCTCTCCTAATCTGGATTCCGTCTAAGATATCACAGTGGATTGCAGAGTGAGCTAGACACAGGGAGGAATGGACTTCTGGGGCTTGTGTCCTTAGCTGATTCTGTGACTCTTGCAGTAGCCTTGCCCGCCCGCAAGGCTGGGTGGAGAACAGTGCGGACAACCAGACTCCTGCAGTGACCCCCTCCTTCTACCCAGGGCCTTGCCCTCAACATTGCCAACAATTTCCCTGAGACTAAGTGGCTTAAGCAGACCTTTAATTGCCCACCCCACCCCCCCACCTCGGGTTTCACTCCTGAGAGTGGTTCAGCCATTCCCAGAAGCATTTAATGGCAGGAATGCCCAGAAAAGGCACTGGAAGAAACATACAGAGAGTCTGTCCCTGGGGAAAGGGCTTGGCCCGGAGTGGTCCAGTGTAGGTCTTAAATGCAAGTCAGAAACCAGGACTAAGTTGCTTTTCCTGCATCAGAGAGAGGAGAGATTTGCAGAACTGTGGTTTTAGGTCATCTTTTTTTTTTTAAGATTTTATTTATTTATTTGGCAAAGAGAGCAAGAGAGCACAAGCAGGGGGAACAAGAGAGAGAGAGAGGGAGAGGCAGGCTCCCCGCTAAGCACAGAGCCCGATGTGGGGCTCGATCCCAGGATCCTGGGATCATGACCTGAGCTGAAGGCAGATGCTTAACCATCTGAGCCACCCAGGCGCCCCTAGGTCATCTCTTTTGTGTCTTAGGCACACATGGCTAAAGTTGCTCTGTCCAAGACTGGGGACTGGAATTTTGTGGTAGAAAGCTTACCAATTTAGAAAACTTTTTTCTCATGGACACACAGTATTCACCCACCCATTCATCCACCTACCCACCCATCCCCCCATCCCCCCATCCATCCATCCATCCCCCATCCCCCACCCATCCATCCATCCCCCAACCATCCATCCATCCCCCAACCATCCATCCATCCCCCAACCATCCATCCCCCATCCCCCATCCATCCTTCCATCCATCCACCCATCCCCCATCCATCCACCCATCCCCCATCCATCCATCCATCCCCCATCCCCCACCCATCCATCCATCCCCCAACCATCCATCCATCCCCCAACCATCCATCCCCCATCCCCCATCCATCCTTCCATCCATCCACCCATCCCCCATCCATCCACCCATCCCCCATCCATCCATCCATCCCCCATCCATCCACCCATCCCCATCCATCCATCCATCCATCCCCCATCCCCCACCCATCCCCCACCCATCCCCCATCCCCCACCCATCCCCCATCCATCCATCCACATATCTGCAGAGTTTGTGTCATGTGCCCAGGCACTGTACGAGCCTTTGGAAACTACAACAATGAACAACACCCTGTCTACCCTCAAGCTTCCGATCTAAGGTGAGGTTCCAGGCAGAGGTGCACTGGAATTGCACCTGGGGATTGCATAAGTGATCCCCTGGGGTGCAGAAAAGAAACAGTCCCTTCATTTGTGTGAATCTTTTGCCATCTCTTATTTAAATGACTTCTTCTGTTTATCTGTTTCACAATGCACAGAGTGGTGCTCAGCCATGTCTTCCTGCTAGGGGCTGTGATCAAGGGACTGAGTGGGAGGTTCAGCTGGGTGAACAAGAACAGTGTGGCAGCTCAGACGGAGGAGTGAAGGAGCCTCCGAGGACAGGAGTGCTAGGCTGCAGGACACAGCGTGTTTAGAGACTTGGGCAGTCTTCTCGGGGGACATGAGGATTCATTTGGGTCTTGGAAGGTGAGTTTGTCTGACGGAGAAGTTGCTGAAGAACATTCCATGGGCAGAACAGGCGCAAGTGGGATGGGGTGGTAAGCTGCGACGGACAGGATTGGAGAACAGGGAGGGGCCCAGGCTACTGAGTGCTGGGCAGGGATGCAGGAGGAAGGGGTGGTCAGGGGCAAGACTGGTACGGCCTTCGATGTGGGTAAGGCAGGCAGCTTTAATTCCACCTGGTGGGTGATGGGAGCTGCTGAAGGGGACAACAGAACCAGATCTCCTCTAGGAGCGTGTGCGTGTAGTTCTGAGGGGCCAGGGGAGGGGGACGCTGGCATGCTGCGGCAGGAAGGGGGTCCAACTAAGTATGGGAGCCCGGGGCTGCCTGCAGGGGGTCATGTATCAGTTAACTCTTGCTGCATAACAAAACACCCCGAACCTCAGTGGCTAGAAACGCTAGTGGTATATTTCTCATGACTGTGAGTGTCTGTTTCTGTCTAGGTTTATGCCTGCATCTGCTTACGTCCAGTCTTTGGGCTGGATAGGCCACAGAGGCCTCACTCACAAGCCTGGCAGATGGTGCTGGATGTGCCCCGAGGCCTCCCTGAGCTACACCAGCCTCCTTCCCTGGTATTCTCAGAGTGATGCTCCAAGTGGGTGAAGTGGCGCCCGCACAGCCTCTTAGGGCCCGGGCTCCAAACTCAAACGACATTTCATCAGCCACATCCTATTGACTAGAGCACGTCAGGAGCCCACATGGGCTCAGTAGCCTGGGTGCCTCCCCGTTCTGCAATCCTGCCAAATCCTTTGCAGCCACATTTGGTGGATGGTGGGTACCCCGGTGCTGGAGCAGGGTCTGTGACCTGCTCACGTGTGTTTACTGAATACCTGGCTGTGAGGGGGCCTCGGGAAGAGAAGAGGGGAGTGGCAGGGACCGGCACAGGTGCAGACATAGGAAAGAGCGGGGCACATCGGGGGGCTGCAGGGGCTCCCTGTGGCTGCAGTGAGAGGACGGGTGTGGGCTTGAGGCGCGAGAAGACTCTGGATTTGATCCTGAGGGCGGCAGGGAGGTAGGAAGGTTCTAGAAGGGCAGACAGGGGGAGGAGGACAGTTAGGAGCTAGCCAGGTGAGTGACGGGAGGGAGCGTGACCCTGCAGGGAGTTGAGGACACAGTGAAGACGTGGAGAAAGGTGTGCAGGGGGTGGGTGGAACTGGGGCATCCGTCTGCTTGGCCCAGGGAGGGCCTCAGGGCAGCCCCAGCCCTGGCCTCACACCCACTTCCTATCTTCAGTGACCTGGCCAGGAGGGCTTCCCCAGATCCCCAGGGACCCTCAGCAGGACCGTGGCCCCACAGCCACCCAGGCTCTGTCTCTTCACCCCCACCCAGGCCAAGTCTCCAGCCCAGACACGAGACAGAAGAGGAGAGATCCTCTGATCAAGAAACCACTGGAGAGAGCTTTTAAAAAATGCAATTAAATAGAAAATAATTAACTCCAATTAAAAATGAACCACGGGGGAGTTCTGGGGGCCTCCATGTGAAAGTTCGGGCTGTCTCCACCCTGTCTCGGCAGCCTTCCTGGTGCTCATGAGTTGGACTTTTAAGGTGGAATGAAGAAGGCCAGGCCCCCCGCAACACCCTCATGGCCCAGACACTGCTCTCCTTGGACCCACCCTTCCTTCCCTGCCCCCGGAGCTCCCCCAGGCCCATCCCTTCTCCCTTTGGGATGCCTGCTGAGTCTTACTCTTTCCAAATGCCAGAAACCATCTGAAATGCACTCACTCGGGGCCGCCGTCATCACTGCCAGGCGCTTGCCAACACGGACTTGCCAGCTCCGGCCTGTCCCGGGTGGTGGACCTCTGGACTCTGAATCTGTAGGAAGCCCCGGGCCATCTTGGCGGCTGGTGGTGGTGGTCCAGGGACCCTCCCTTCAGAGAGCATCGACCTGTGGCCCAGAGAGGAGGCCCGGCCTGAGGCTGCACAGGCAGGCTGAGGTAGCGGGATGGAGTGTGGTCGTGGTGGAGGGTTCTCAGGCCAGAATGTGGGGGCAAGGTGAGGGAGGCGGGACCAAGCCTGCTGGAATGGGCTTCCTCCCCCGAAGCATCCATAATCATGTGTGGCCACAGCTGTTTGCCAGGTAGGGGCTGAATTCTGGGCTGAGAGTCCCCTGAGGCTGTCTCCCCAGGGTCCAGTGCTGAGCAGGTGTGCTTCTTGAGACTGAATTGCTCAGGGCCATCAGCAGAATAGGCCTTGGAGGGGCCAGCTCTTCCAGGGTCATCTGCAGTCTGTCCAGGAGCAGCACCTTGCCCTTTGCACGACCAGTGCCTAGTCCTGGGGGCTCAGGTGGAAATGCCATAGAGTGTGGGGTGACGGTGCCCGTCTGCCCCCAGATAATGCTCCAAGGTCATCACTGGCCAAAAATCCCCTTCTTGGAGAGAGGGCAGTGTCTGGAGAAGGCATCCTTTTTATTACACAAAAAAATAATGTTAAATGGAGATTAAGAGCCAACAGCAAGGACAAAAAAAGCCAACACCCCGCACTATAAGAAAGCCATCAAAAGATCCCCTCTGTTCCTGACCCCCAGGCCTCAGTGCCCCCACATCCTCCCAGGGACAGCTGTGCACAGGCCAGCACCTGGGTGACCGCGTGGTGTCACATGATATACCCATGGGAGCGCGTGTGGGAGCCACCTGCCCATGAGCATGTTCGCATCCTCCACCCTGGCCCTGCCTGAATGGCAGCACGTGAGAGGACAGTGCATCCCGCTTGTCGCTGGCATTGCAATCACCCAGGGAAAGAAGCCCGGCCTCACCCAGAGAAACTGAGCCCACCTCAGGAGGTGTCTGGGCAGGAATCATTCCATGTTTTTATCCTCAGATGATTTTAAGATTCAGCCGGTGCTGAAAACCCTGGGGTAGAACCCAGTGGAAAGCCTTGTCGCTTTTCTGGTTTTGTTTCTACAAGTCTCTTGAACATTGAGCTTTCTGTTGTATTTAATCCGTAGTCATTCTTCAGCCATGAGCCATCTGCCAGCACGAAAAATGCCACGTGCCCCAGGCAAGCATATCAGGGGTGAATTTCCGAGGCAGACTAGGTGGGTCACAGGACATTCAGTCAGTCCATTCAGGAGAACACGATGTAAAGTCCTGCGCGTTGGGGAGAGGGCGAGGGTCTTCCAGCTTGCAGGCAGGGAAGCCACATTGGGTTAAGTGGGAGCGGGCTTGGTTGCTAATGTGGTTATTTGCCAGGTCAAACCTGACGGGAAGGATGGGTGTGGCTACCAAGCAGTCACAGGGTGGACTGGGCATGCAACCTGCATCCCACCCTCTTTCCACTTGGAGGCTGAAAGCTGCCAGCCAAATCCTGGACTCCACTGCAGTGAGCTATCTGGATGCAGGTGAGGCCCCACCAACTAGCTGTTTGCAGAAAAGTTGGACAGGTCCTGGCAAAATCATGAACCACGGTTGTCTCTAGCTCATGGTTTTATGGGGGCAGGCCCAGAAGTGGCCTACATCCTTCCTACCGCACCCCACCATCCAGAGCTCGGCCCAGCCCCGCCCCGAACAGTGAGGAGGTACGGAAAACATGGCCTTCCCGTGTGCCTGGAGAATGAGGACCGGGGCTTGGTCAACACAGCACTGTCTTTAATATGAAGACTTAAATGGTCGTGGCTTTCCTTTCTAGGAGAGAACAGAGGAGGGACTGTGCAGCCTCCCTCTTCAAAGGCCAAAGCACCGAGCTGGAAGAAGGGAGCTCCCGAGGGGAAGGCAGTAACCCTGGGAACGCCGTCACTGAAGTGCAGTATTCATCAGGCTTCTGCTGCTCACCACCTGTTTGTCCAGCCGAAAGCCAGGACACAGAGGGGAAGCCGACCTCCACAGTACTCCCGCCAGGTCCCAGAAGGCTGCCCGGACCCCTGCCCACCATTGTGCAGGCAGCTCAACCCTAGAGCCAATGCAGTGGGGGCTGGACCCCAGGTCTCCCGATGGCCAGCTTATCTGTGCAGAGGGTGTCTCTCAGTCGGACCGGGGCTGGGGGTCGTGGGCGCCTGGCCCCTCTCCCTGCACCTGGCAGCCTACTCCAGGGGCGGAGCTGAGCAGCTGCTCACGCCTCCTCACTGCCCTTCGCCGCCCTCCCTCTACTTTCTGGGCGGACATCGGCCTCCTGGCTCCCTGGGCCCTCCTCCAGGTCTTCCTTCCGTTCTACAGCGGTTCACGGCAACTGCCGAGGCTCGCCAGACGCGGCAGCCCACCTACTAGGCGATGCGGCCCCCGCCGCACATGCGTGCATCCTTCCTCCTCCGCCTGCCGCCAGGCGCGCTGTGGGGGGGGGGGGATCCTGCGCAGGCGCAGTGCCTCCAGGAGCACGAGGCCAGATGCTCTTTGGGCCCAGCGTGTGTCGTCATCCCACGTGAGGGGAGGAGCTTACACTGACCGGAAGTGGGGCCGGCGCCATCGGCCGAGAAGCCGGAGCTTTGAAGTGGCTGCCGGGAGGCCGCTGGCAGGAGCCCATGGGCGCTGAAGAGCACTAGCTTCCCCGGTCTGGGCCACATGGGGGGCTGGTTCCTCAGCCTCTCCCTCCCACTCCTCTCCGCAGATAGTTAGTGGGAGGGGGCTCAGGGAAGGGCTGGGGCCCAGAGCCGGTCCCAGCGCCCCGGCCACCTGTGTCCACTCACCTGGCTGGGACACCCGAGGTGGCGCAGGCCACAGCTTGGGGAGCGGCTGCCGGAGAGGGCTGCAGCCTGCTCCTCATCTGGCCCCCAGCAAGACCTTGGGGCCAGCCGTGCTGACAGCGGGGAAGACCGGGGAGGGGGGCAGAGGGCAGGCTGAGCTGGCGGGGCCCCTGCGCCCCTGCTGGATCAGACACCGCACGGAGAAGGGCAAGGCCGTGACTCATGGCTAAGACACCCTCCCAGGAGCCCCCTAGGTGGACGCCCTCACACCTGCCTGCCTCCCCGGGGCGACGGTGGCCAGCCTGTTTAAGACACTGTGGCCTTTTGTCCCCGGCAGGGAGGAGCGCGGTGTGGGGCGATGGTTGAGCTCTGTTGCGGCCCCAGCACTGGGGCTTGCCAGCTTCCTAACCTTTCCTGAGCTGCTTCAACGCTTCCTCCCTCTGCAACAGGGACCATGCCTGCTGCACAGACCTGCTTTGAGAATGAGGCGGGAGGGTGCTTGGTTCACATGGGCTCTCACCACGACGACTGGCTTGGGTGTCTGCTGCTGCCTTGGCCGTTGGCTCTGCCAGGCCGCCAGTGGGGGACCCTGATGGCTGCCCACCCACTGCCCTTCTTTCACTTATCCTTCAACAATTGGTTCAGAAATGGTCACGTGACCCAGTATGCCGGAGACTTCTGGAAGACAAACCACCTTCCGCTATGCTGGTTACCCATGTCTGGGTGTGATGCTTGGGATTGCGTAGCCATCTTGGCACCAGCTTCATCTGGCATTGTGAAATATCTGAGGCTAAGAAGTCAGCCTGCCCTGCTTTTGAGGATGCTGGCAGAAGACATGAGACTCCCCGATCAGAGCCAAAGAGCTTTATTGGTCATGGTGCAGCCAGAAGCTTGTGTCCTGGCTTTGTGAGCTTCCCTTCTTCCCTTCCCGTCCCATGTGTGTGATCCAGATGGACGCTGTGCATGCAGGAAGTCTGAGGAATGGTGAGCTGACCCTGAAACTTTAATAATGGGCTGCAGGCTAACTTGCCTGACCTTGACTCCAGAAAACTAACAACTTCGCCCCAGGCTTTGGAGGGGGCATTCCATCTACCAAGGCTCTTTGCTAAATAGGCGTCCTCGATAAGATGGTCAGGAACCAGAGTTGTCAGTGCCCCTGGTTGCAAGATGTGTGGCAGTGTGACAGGCCCAGGGAAGCCGTGGCCGGGCGGTGACGTGAATGGGATATGGGTCTCTATTGACATCATGAAGCTGCTGAATCAGCCCCGGCGTGATCCTGCCCATTTCTGGACTACGTTTGGGGAGGTAAATGTTTCCTTACTGTTTGAGCTTGTGGTGTGCGGCCAGAAGCACCAGAAGCAGCCTGCTTTCCGCCTGCTCCAACAGGCTTTATGTGGTCTTACCTGCTGTTAACTGTGTGGTCTGGGGCTGGTCATTAAAACCCTGTGCTCATCTTGCTAGGCTGTGGTGAGAGCCAACTGAAATTTCTAGACAAAAGTGTTTAGAAAACCAGAATGTATTGGCAGAAAGACCCCATTATCGCCATTCTTCTCTTCACCCCGGGTCGGAGATGGGGACCTGAACTTGTTTCCCAGGTGCTTTGTTGCAGCTGCTGAAGTGAGGGTGGGTGTGGGTAGGAGGACAGCCCCCCTCCACCCCACCCCACCCCACTCCCCAGCCAACTCTGGTAAACTTTTGTCAGAAAGGCTTTGACCCAGCCACTGAGACTTGGAGGCAGAGGAACTGGGTGGGGGCTGCAGACTGAATGTTGTGTCCCCCAAGTTCACTGGTTGAACCCAGCCCCCACGGTGATGGTGTCAGGAGGGGGGCCGGTGGGAGGCCGTGAGGTCAGGAGCGGGGAGCCTCATGATGGGATTAGAGCCCTTACAGCAGAGGCCCCAGAGCGCACACCCTTGCCCCTTCTGCCGCCGTCTGAACCGGGAAGTGGGTCCTCCCCAGATGCAGAATCCGCCAGGACCTTGGTCTTGGACTTGCAGCCCCCGGGACCGTGAGAAATCAGTGGAGGTTTATAAGTCCCTCAGTCTGTGGTATTTCTGTCACAGCCACCTGAATGAACTGACAGTGCGGGATGGGGAGAAATCCTTCGGTAGGTGTGTTCACGTTCCATGTCAACAGGCGAGGCCAGCAATCTTACAGGTCACTGGTGAGCAGATGAGCTGCCCCATGTTCTCACCAGGACTCGCTTCATTGGTCTTTTTAACTGCAGCCACTTTGATGGCTGAGCAGTGGTGTCTCGACAAGGCCTGAACTTTTCATATGGTTACCGGTCTTTGGGTATCTTCTTTTGGGAAGGGTTTTTCTCCCTGACTTGTAGGAGTTCTTTATGCATTTGCAAGGGGTGGTCTGACACGCGGTGACTGGGGTGGGAGGCGTGATGTGGATGTGGCACGCTTGCCTCACCAGGGCCTTCCTGTGCCCAGCCTCATGTAGCTCTTCCCAGCACCCTGAGCCCACACCTGTCTCCCAACCCAGCACTTCCCAGAGGTGTGCACACAGAGCTCACAGCACACATGAGTGGCTCGGAGACATCCTGCAGAAAGCGGAGCAGTTCCGTCTTGTTTGACCCAGTGCTTGCACACTCAGCTGAGCACGGTTTTAGGGAGTATCTGTGAATGTTCTGTGGCAGTCATGAGGCATGTTCTGAGACAAGAGTGGGGTGTGCTGCCCAGTCTAATCCTAATAAAGAGACTGGGCATGGGGACACAGAGTCTTATACACACACTCACCATGGAGACACAGATGCTACACACACATCCACACACTCATCAACATACCATGCCACATACACACACATAGTACATGCACACGCACCACACACACATACAAAGTACACATCCATGCACACATGCACTCACATATACCACACACGCACACACACACGTGCACATTCACACACGTACTCATATATACCACGCATATGCACACACACCACACACCTCCACATACACATACGTGTGCTCATATACACCACGCGTGTATACCACTCATGCGAGCCGCATACACACACCACACCTTGTGCTCCCTGGGGGCTGCTGTTCAGGGCCTGAGCAGCATGTCCTTCACACTGGCCTTGGAGATTGTCCCCCTGCAAAGTCTTCCTCTGTCCTACAGACTCTCAGTTCTTAGGAGCTGGAGTCACTGCATCAACAGGGGGTGGGGAGTGCCAGCTGAGTGCCGCCACATCTTTGGACCTGCCTGGAAGGTCCCCTCTGCTAGCTTGGCTTCCTGCCCCCCAAGCTCAGACCCCCTTCCATCTGGGCCTGGGGCTCCTGGCCTCCCATGGCCTCCACGGTGCCTGCTCCTCACACCTCGCCCTCCCTCCTCCACCACTTGAGGCTGGCTCTGCCATGCATCACATTCCCTATGTTTGGCAACAGCTGGCTGAGCTTAATTAAGCCCCACAGTGCGGGTTTCCACCTGGTGAGGAATTAACAACAATAACAAAATAGTAAATATCCAAGGGGTGGGGCATGAAGAGGTGGTGGAGCCCCCCGAAGTAGTCCACAGGTCCTGACTGTCATTGATCAGTCCAGGCACGCCATGACCAGTCCTTGCCATCCCTCCCCCTGGGATGGTGGCCTCGGTCTGTATGCTGCAGACAGCCCTGCTCCGCAGGTAAGAAGGCCTGGGCCCCGGAAAGCTCCAGGCTGTGCGGGGCCCTGTGTGGTCATGCAGGACATAGGCATGTTCATGACTCCCCAGGGTCCAGGCAAAATGACCCATGAGCTGTGACTGAGGTCCACATGCAATGTGCTTTGGGAGTGGGGAGGGAGGGGTGCTGGATTTGCTGTGGAAGAATGGGAGGGGCTTCCTTGGCAATGTCTTCACTTTCCACGGGGGGATACGGGCGGAGGTGTTCCCAGCAGAAGGGTCCAGAGCCGGGACTGGGAAGAGCCGCAGAGTGAGTAGTGTCCCCAGATGGGCCTATGGCCTTGGGTGCCACAGACCCTCTTGCTACAGAGCCCGGGCTCTGCAAAGGCGGAGGGGGGGTGGTGCCAGGAGGGTTCTGAATCTCAGCCCTGCAGGACTAGATTTCCCAGGTGACTCGCTTGGCTCCTAACACAGTGCTCCATTCACCGCACCAGATGCATCCGCCAGCTCTCCACAGTGAGGAAGCAGATGATGGAATTGACTCAGGGGAGGCACTCCAGCAGTGTGGACACCCCCAGGAAGGCACTTTCCAGGAGACTCGGTGTTGGGCAGGACTGGCTGGTGCCTTGTGAGGTCCACCTGTGCACACAGATTGGTTCCTTTAAAAATACTATTTATAACTTGATCCCCATCTGCTTCCAAAGGGGGTTTGGGAAATGCAAGAAACAACAGAACTGTGTAAATAGAAATGGCAGGCTGATTCATAGATTATTAGACTCCAAATCAGCTTTAAGTTTTATTCTGAACTTCCTGGTGCCTAAGGCAAAAAGGGAAGCAAGAAGGATTTGTCAACTATAGATTTATATTTGCATGTTCAGATTCTTCAGGAAATTGTAGGAGAGGAAGGCACTTTCAAGGGAATGCTGTGATAGGTCTGGAATGGATCCCCACTCTCTGACTGCCAGGAAATCAATCGACCTGCCTGAGGCAGGAATAATGATAGTGTCTACCCGGTTCTCTGTGCTGCCTGCTCCCTTGGACAGTGGCAAGCCCAAGAGCACAGTGCAAACCATGACTGTGCTGTGCATACGATGGTGGTTGTACTCCAGTAAGCTTCTGGACAACAAGCATGTGGTTGCACCTCCCATTTAGGTAGACTGCTCGGCCTAAAGCTCCCAGGCCAGTCCTGGTCGGCCTGTCATCCCGACAAGGCCATCCCCTTCACTCTCCATGCCACTTGGCTTGGGGATACATCATAGGTTACCATGTGTGTGTGTGTATTTATATTTCTGTTCTGTTATCAATATAATAATAAATTAAAGCCCGAGATCTCCAGGGATGGGTTAACAAGATACTAGTCCAGGGAACAAGAGGGAATGTCTGCAAGGTGTCGCTTTTGAAGACATATGTTGATTCCACAGCTCATGGGGGCTTTTGTCTCTTGTCTCAAAGGCTCAGGGGTGGGAAGGAAAAGGAGATGCAGGAAGCAAGCCCTGGGCAGCTCCAAGAACCCTCCCGGCCGTGGGCACCAGGAAAGAGCTCTGCCACCTCCTGTGTGACCTGGGCAAGAAACAGAACCTCTCTGAGGCTCTTCTTACCTGTAAAGTAAGGTTGTTGGAGGTGAGGAAATAGTTGGACAAATCACCAGGCAGGGGACAGGGGAGAAGTCACCGGCAGCTCTGGGATTCTTGGCACCTCTCAGCTTTGGGAAACTTCTCCATGCTTCACCCTGCCTGGAGCCAGACAGCCACCACCTGTTTCTATGTGGGGAAGGTTTTAATTATGAATTCATTTTGTTCTCTGGTATATGACTTTTCAGAGTTTCTGTTTCTTCCTTTGTCAGTTTTGGTAATTTGTGTCTTTCAAGGGGTTTGCCTATTTTTGCTAATTGTCAAATTTATCAGCATAAAGTTGTCAATAATGTTTTCTTTATTTCCCATTTAATGTCTCTGGGTGATGTGCTAGCTTTCATTCCTGATGTCAGAAATTTTGTATTCTGTGTCTCTCTTTTTTTCCTGAGTAATCTTTTTTTTTTTTTTTTTTTGGATTACTTATTTATTTATTTGACAGAGAGACACAGCGAGAGCGGGAACACAAGCAGGGGGAGTGGGAGAGGGAGAAGCAGGCTTCCCGCCGAGCAGGGAGCCGGATGCGGGGCTCGATTCCAGGACCCTGGGACCATGACCTGAGCCAAAGGCAGACGCTCAACGACTGAGCCGCCCAGGCGCCCCTTTCCTGAATAATCTTATTAATCTTTTCAGAGAACTAACTTGAGGGTTTTTAAATTTGTTCTCTGTTGTTTAATTTATGTTTTATTGATTTCTGCTCTCTGTTGTGTCCCTCCCACTTTTTCAAGCTTGATTTGCTCATGTGGGTTGATAGTGTTTAAGTTTTTATATCCTTGTAGATTTTTTACCTATATATTCAATCAATTACTGAGAAGGGAGTGTGAAAAACTCCAGGTATAATTTTGGGTTTGTCTGTGTCTCCCTTTAGATTTGTTTGTTTTTGCTGCACTTATTTTGAAGCTCTTATTAAGTGCGTACTCATTTATGATTGTTATGCCTTCATGATGAATTGAAAATATGTATATTCCACTTAATTTTTGACGGACTTTTTTTGGGCAGGATATAGAATCTTAGGCTCACAGTTTTATTTAAACACTTTAAAAAGATGCCATTCTGTGATATTGTGGCTTTCAGTGTCTCTGATGAGAGGTCAACCGTGTATCTTACCTTGTTCCCTTGTGTACGATGTGTCTGTTTTTCTCTGGCTGCTTCTTTTTTAAAAGATTTACTTATTTATTTGAGGGAGTAGGGGCAGAGGGAGAGGGAAACATAAGCCGACTCCACGCTCAGCACAGAGCCAGATGCCAGGCTCGATGCAGGGCTCAATCTCACAACCCTGCGATCACGACCTGAGCTGAAACCAAGACTTGGAACTCAACCAAGTGAGCCACCCAGGTGCCCCTCTCTGGCCTCTTTAGCTTTGATTGACAGTTTTCATCAAATTTGGGAAATTTTCAGTTATTATTTCTTCAAGTATATTTTTTAGCCCCACGCTCCTTACGTTCTATATATATGTTAGACTTTTTGGTGTTGTCCCACAGGTCTCTGAGGGTCTTTGTTGTTATTATTGCTGTTTTGAAGGCTCCCCCCACTTTCTGTTCCTAAATTTAGATTGTTTTTTACGGAAGATTTTTATTTTCAAGTCCCCCAGTCATTTCCTCTATAGTCCAGTCTGCTGTTAGACTCATCCTATGAATTTTTCATTTTAGATTTGTACTTTTCAGTTCTACATCATCGATGAGATTTTATAGTTACAAAATAGTTTGTATATAAACTTATTGTTTCCACTCAGTTGAGAGTGTTCATCTCTTCATGCATGTCTTTCTTTGGTTTTAAGTATTTCTTTTGTATTTCCAACACCTGCGTCATCTCTGGGTCTGCTCTATTGACTGTTTTGTTTTTTCTTCTTTTCCAGTTTAATGTTTCTACTTCTTTGCATAGCTAGTAATTTTGTACTGTATGCTGGACAATTGTATATCCTGAATCGTTGATGGTCTGGGTTATGTTGTGTTCTTTCAAGAGTGTTAAGTTTTGTTGTGGCAGTTAGTTTACTGGCAGCTTGGCTTAATCTGTCCAAGTGTGGTTTGGGCTTTGTTAGGGCAGGATCTCAAGCCTAGAACTAGTTCAAGACTAGTTCTGCTTCTGAGACATGCTGTCCAGGGTGTTTGGTGTGGTCTCTCCACTCCAGTCGTCTGGACCGCACAGTGTTTCCCAGCACCGTGCCAGCTCCAGGCTCCCGTCAGCTCACAGCCCTTAGTGGTTCTGTGCCCTGTCTTGTCGAGTTCCAGACTGCACGTGTGCAGCTTACTGTTCAAAGATTCTGAGGAGGGCTGTGCAGTGTTGTGGGCCTTCTCCTCTGCACTACGTCCTCCCCCTGTGCTCACAGACACCTCGGGAGCCCAGCTTCAACCTCTGTTTCCTCCACCTCTTGAGACCACTGCGCTGTGTTGGGGCTCTGCTTACCTGCGCTGGTTTGGGAATTGCTCTGGTCAGGAAGCTGGGGTGGAGCTGTCCATCATGTGCACCTTTGGCCAGGTTCAGTAGTTGTTTATAGCAGGAGAGTGAGTCCAGTGCCCATTCTTTTTATCATGGTTAAAAGCAATGTCCAGTCTAACTTTGCACCTGCTGCCTTCCATTTCTAGTGCCCTTCTAGAGAACACTCCCTGTCCCATCAAAGGCCTCCTTATTCCTTTGGACCACATTCAGATGCTGTGTCATCAGTAACCTTTTTCCTGGTCCCTTTTGGGTGGAGTTGTCCCCACACTGAGCTTTACCACATTCTCACGGCATTCTCTTTTGCAAAGCAAATCGAAGGTCAGAGGCTGTGTAAAAACCTTAATGGTGCCTGGCACATTGTAGCTTTGATAAACATGGTTTTATTTTAACTGTTGCTAAAGGGGAGGGGACTGCTCTCTGCCCACTGCTGACCTCTCAGGCTGGGGTGGAATGGACATTGAAAACAGTGAGAGTGAGCATACTGGACAACCAGAGATTCAACCCTTTGTTTCTGTATGAGGGAAGTTGGGTAATGCACTTGAATTATGTCAGTCGTTTACTCATTATTTAACCGATATCATCGAATATCAACCATGTGTGAGGCTTTGACACTAGAGATAAAATGCCTTGCCCTCCCGGAGCTCTGAGGCTGGGTGGGGGAGGGGGAGGGGGCAGGAAATGGGGAGAAATAAGGGAATAAATAAGTCATGTGCACCTGGGGATCCTGTGAGGTATAAGCCTAGAGGGGCCTCAGCCCGCCTGGTGTGGGCGCCCGCGGACGTGGGCCAGGCCAGCCCTCCTGTTGGGGACCCAGGCAGGACATCTCATAGTGAAGGTTTGGGCCAAGCGTGCCCTGCCTGGGGGAGGTCAGGCCTCTCAGGACAGTTGGTGAGAGCAGATGGGTCCCCACAACCTCATCTGGCCCTGCTTCCCGCTTGGAGGAAAAGAAAACCGCTTTGTTTTGACTCTCCTTTGCCTCTACGTTTTTGGAAGAAGGGGCCGCGTGGCTTGTCCCTCCGAGAGAAGCCAGCAGAGCCCATGTGTCCCTTCAGCACACCCCTGGCTCCAGGGGGTCACGCTCTTGGGGTGCCGGGTATGTCTGTAAACACGCATCCCTCCCAGTCCCCCATTCCCCGTCCCCCCTCGGTTCTTCCTGCTCTCTTTTCCGTCTCCCCTCAAGGCCCCTCTCCTCCTGCAGCGACAAAGAGCTCACTGTCAGCCGCCCTGCAGCCTCACCCCACCTGCTTGAGACACCGGTGCACAGGCTCCTCCTCTCTCCCCTTCCGGCCTCTCTCTCTCTCTGCCTCTTTTCTCTTTGTTCCCCCCACTTCTCTCTGTCCCTCCTCATCCCCCTCTCCCCATCTTGAAAGGCAGGAGAAATGGAAGTCGAGATCTTCTCTTGGTGATAATTATTGAAAAGTTCAGTGCAGAGACAGACAGTGATGCTATGAGGAGGGAGAAGGGGGGGAGGGTATTAAAATGCATGTGCACAGCTTGGCTTTGCAGCAGATGTTGGCATAATTAGAGAGGAAAAAATTATGAAATTAATTTGTGGTTCAATGTAAATTTCAGCGCTGGGCTCTAGTCACCTCGTGTGCACAGATAGACACGCACACGCGCACACACGGACACACACACATGCACGCATAGCCCAGCTGCCAGGGAAGTGTTAATTGTCAGAACCTATCCAGGGGGAGAGACTGGCATGAAAAGCAGGGAGGAAGGGGGCCGAGGGTGGGCTGTGTCCTCTTAAAGGCACAGCGGCTTGAGGGGCAGGAGGAGAACGCCCCTCCCCCGAGGAGGGCACTGCTGCCGTCTGCTTCAAGTAGATGCACGCAGCCCTGGGCTCTGCGGGTGTCCCCGCACCCCCCATGTGTGCAGCCCACCCTCCCACTGCCGGGGTTCAGTCTGACAGCCAGGGTAGGGTGGGAGCTGTCCAGGTGCACAGACTCGGGAGCAAAGGCAGGGAGGCTGAGCGGCCCAGGTTTGGTGATGACGTGTTGTCACTCCGTCTGGCTGGTATGCGGTGTACTGAGGGCGAGTGCCCAGGCCAGGCAATGTCTGGGCAGCACCGGGGAGCCATGCAGCCCCTCACGGAGCCTCCTGGTTCTGGCCCCTCTCCTTCACTCTCTTGCATGTCAGCCTGTTGCTGGGACCTCTGACACCAGGCAGCTGTCTCCTTGCAAGGAGACTGCAGGGCCCCTGGAAAGGTGGATGCAGCAGAGATGCCCTCTCCGACACACTGGGGCTCATGCGGGCAGCCTGGCCCTCTCCACCCTCTGGCCGGGCCATCCCCCACATCCTGCCCTCTACCAGGCTGGGCTGGCTGAGTGACCCTTTGGCCTGTTTCACTATCTGCCCAGTGAGGGCTTCCATCTGCCCCCTGGGTGCGCTGGGATACGTCCGAAGGAGGTGTCCCTAGAAGCCTTCCTACTGGCCGCCACCGTGGCCTCCCTTCACCTGTGAACAGTGACAAGTTATTGGTAAATGCAGTACTCGCTGCCTTCTCAGTGTACCCCCGAATGCTGAGGAATCACCCACAGCCCAACTCGTGGGCTCTGACCAGAGCCACGGACCCCCAGGGCCTATACCTCCACCTCCTGTGGACGCTGAGCCTTCCCATCACTTCTCTCTGCTTGGTCATTTCCCCCACGTCCCTTCCAGGGGCGCTGGTGTGTGTCCCTGTGCCGTTCATGAGCTGTTCCAGCTTTGCCAGGAGCCCCTGCTCACCCCCTTCTACCTCATCCTCCAACATGCCTGGATGAAAGCTCTCCACTGGCCCGGGCCGTTCTGGCCCCTGTGTGTTCCCCTGATGTGTCCTCATCCTGATGCACCAAGCTCAGGGCCTTGCTCCTCTAGGAAGCCCTCCCTGACTACCTGTTAGAAGGCAGGTACTTGTCCCGAGTTGTCAGTGATGTCTCTGCCTCTCCTGGCAGGACCACAAGCCTCTCCAAACACTGAGAGGCACCGCAGGCTTGAGCAGGTGCCCATGGTCTCCTGGTTGTGCTCCATCCTCTGGGGAAGCCCATTCCTCATGTTCTTAGATTCATTGCCAACGTTACCAACTCTGCTTTGACCCTCCTGGGACCTGAGGAGAAGATTGGCCTCTCCAAGACTCAAGCATTGCAGCCAGTGGCGTGCTGGCCCGCAGGGCATCCGCATGGCAGTTGTACTGGGGTCCAGCAGCGGCTCTGGCCTGGTTCCACGGTGTGGCCACTGCTCATGGCCCCGGGCAGGGAGCCCCCAGTGCAGGCAGGTTCCCAGGAGACTGCTTGGTGGCCAAGACTCACGATTTGTCTGGGCCATTGTCTGGGGCCATTGGGCCCATTAGGGCTGGAGCCGGTGCTCGATTCCGTGTCCCTGTCTGCAGCCTCCTCTGGATAGGGACGGACCATGTGTGGGACTCTGGTCAGAGGCCAGAGCCTCTCCGGAGCCCCTGATGGTGGCCCAGGTCCTGCAGGTCAGCGGGCTTCTAGCCTCTCCAGGTGCCTCTCCCGTCCCTGACACCTTCTCCCTGCGTGGCCAGCAGAAGGCTGTGGCTTCTTCCACATTCTCCAGTCTTGGCTCCTGAAGGGCGAGGAGAGAAAAGGACACAGGCTCTGGGCTTAGACAGACCAGTCCCCGTGCTGCCTCACAGGACTGAGCTGTGGGGGGGCGGGGGCAGAGTGCATTACCTCCCGAGTGTTTCTCCTGCTGCCCGGGGTGGGGCCGGGGAGGGGGCTGGCACTGTCCCTCTGAGATGCTGGGAGGAGGGATGGTGCAGAGCAGGGCTCAGGCTCCTGACGGC
This sequence comes from Zalophus californianus, assembly GCF_009762305.2. Classification (NCBI taxonomy): domain Eukaryota; kingdom Metazoa; phylum Chordata; class Mammalia; order Carnivora; family Otariidae; genus Zalophus; species Zalophus californianus. The sequence continues at coordinate 829,278 of NC_045611.1, read as the reverse complement.
CGGGCAGGGGGCTGATGGTGTCTGTCACTTGGGCAGCAGCTGTGGGACTGCCCCCCCCCCACAAAGCAGCCCCCAGGGCTCCCCCGACTCCCCGCCACCCTCGGGAAGGTGGGCCTTCTATATAGCTCTGGATTCTTGTTCTTTGTTTCAACTCGTCCACATTTACTTCTTTCCTTATAACGTAGTAAATAAGCAGCAAGAAGGGAGGTTGAGTCTGTGTCCGGGGTGCATCTTGTGTGTACGCAGGTGTGCCCACGCTTGAAGGCATGCAGGGAGTGGGGCTGCGTGTGCAGGGTTAGTGTGCAGGGTGAGTGTGCTGGGTGGGTCATGGGTCTGTGCATCCATCCGTGTGTGTATCTGTGCCGCATGTGGTCATGTGTGTTCCTGGGGTTATTCCCAGCGGCCCCCCCACCCCTCTCCACTCCCCAGCTCATTAAGGCTCTCCCATTATTCTGACATTTGTGCGCATCACGTACTGGCAAGAAGTAATTTACTTAGAAGAAATTAAAAGTTCATTTTAATTGAGCGCACACTGCAGTATGCAAATGAGCACATTATGCACCCAACGCAGAGACAAAGCTATAATCAGCGCTTAACCCTGCACGCGCCGGCCCTCTGTGCCTGTGGTGCCGTGGCTGAGGGTGGGGGGGCTGCAGTGGTCCAGGCCTTGTGCAAGTCTCCCTATCTCCAAGAAGGAGGGGCAGGCCACCCTATGGTGCATCCCTCCTGAGCCCTCTCTGAGCTTTTTCTGGAGGTCAACAAGCACATGAGCGCTGGTGCCCTGGGGAGGGCCAGGCTCTGAGCCCACCTCAGGCTCCAGCCACGGCTTGGGACAGCGAGGCTCAGCCAGGGCACCAGCAGTCCCGACCAGGCCACACATGGCAGCAGGGAATCCCCGAGGCCTGCCTCGCCCATCCTGCCCTCGGAGGGTTTGCAGGCAGTGCATGCGCCCGCCCTGTGAGGAGGGATGCTGGCAGGCTCCCCTGGGAACCCAGTGCTTCCCTGCAGCTCTGGGGGCCTGGTCCCGTGAAGCGAGGGCACCGTCACAGCACACGGACCAGACCCAGTGTCCGGCCGTGTGGCCCTCAGTGTACCCACCCACTTCCCGCCATCTGGAGTTGTGCCCTTCAAAGTGGAGGAGCAAGTGGTGTGTCTGAGCGATGGGGAACCTCACGGAAGAGGGCTGGCCCTGCCTGAGTGCCCGTGCGCCCTCAAGTCTGAGGGACAGCAGGCGGAGTCTCTCCCTTCCTCACCTGTCAGGGCCTGGCTGTGTGGGGCCGTGAGATGTGCAGCTGCAGCCCAGGGCGGGGCCTGCACCTCACTCCCATGCCTCCCCCCCACCTCCTCCCTGCGCCTCTCTGTCTCTTCTCTGGTCCTGCCATGCAGATGGCAGGTCAGCACCTGTTTGGCTCAGCCCAGCCCACCCCGAAATGATGGGGGACAGGGTGGGCTCCCCTTCCCGTCTCCCTGAAGAGCTTGGCCCCTGGGCGGGAGTCTGGGCTCCCACCGGAGCTGTGGTGGGCCCCTGGGTGGTGGTTTCTACGTCGGATTTTCCCTACCTGTCAGACCTAGGATTTTTCATGACAGTGAAAATGAAGCTGGTTTGCAGATGTGAGCTGACAGCCAGCTGTGGGAGGGAGACAGTTACCTCCAGACCCAGCCCACGATGCCCACAGGTTCAAACAAAGGAGCCGTCCTGGCTCACTCGGGTGAGCGGAGACAGCAGGGGCCCGAGCAGGCTGTTCCTGCCCTCCTGGAGCACCCACCCCACCGTTGGGCAGAGCCCACTGACTGCGCTCAGTCCCTTGGGGGCCAGCCCTCCCTCCCCCAGCGACACCCCAGCCCTGCCAAGGCGCAGCTCCGAGTGCATTGCTCTTCCATCTCCCAGGCTCCCTGAGGCGAGAGGTGCAGGACGGGGAGGCTCTTGGACCCTGGGTGGGGTCTTCCCTTGGGAGGACCAGCCATCAGGCAGTGGGACCCTGGAGGGTAGGTGTGGGTTCAGGGGGCCTGGGTGGGCCCAGGAATCTGAATTCTTAGCAGGTGCCTCAGGACCACCCTGGGAAGCCCCGTGGGCTGCACAGCCGGGGTCCTTAGCCCTCGGCAGAGACAGACAGAAGAGTCTACCAACTCCACACCCGCACGGAAGGCGGCCCCTCCTCTTAATTCCCTGGGGGGAGGGGTGGTGCTAGGCAAGAAGGGGTGCGGCAGTGTGGGACTGCTGTCCTCCCGCTACGCTCTCGAATTCCCTGCAGTGATGTCCTCCGGGCTGGGTCCCTGCGGCGTGGGACCCTGAGAGCCAAGCTGCTCCGTACTGGCCGTTTGCCACGTCACAGCCACGTCCTGGCAACTTGGCTGAGGGGTGTACGGGCTCTGGGGCGGCAGGGCCATCTCCCCCCTCCCCCCTGCAGCAGAGTGGGCCGTGGTGAGGAGCCTGGCCACTTGTCTAGGCCCTGACTCACCCGCACTGGCTCTGGGGTGCCTTGTCACCTGCTGCTGCGTGCTGGGCGGTCTGGCGTGGCCCCCCTTTGTCAGCCCTTCTCTTGCTACAGCCAAATGGTCTGTCTCTGACCCTGCCACCGCCGCCTCCTGCCCGCGGCTCTGGGCTCTGGGCCGGCCACTGGCCTGTTGGTGCCCATGGGTGTTCTGTAGACAGGCTCCACTGCCACGTTCCCACCACCCTCCCTCCATAGCCTCGCCACATCCCCGTGTCCTCTGGCCTCCTGTGGCCGGGGTCACAGCCCATGGCCCTGCAGCTCTCATCCTCATCGGCGTCGGTGGTTGGCGCTGACTTTATCAAGCAAGTGCCGTGTACCAGGCATGGCCCATGACCACACCGGGGGCATCTCCTCCAGGCCACAGCACGGTCCACAGCAGAGCTCAGGCCTTCCAGAACCCATGTGTCTGTGACCCTGAGGCCTGTGTCCTTGGTCACGGTGTGCCGCTGAGGCAGGAAGGAGGCAGCATGCTCGGTAGATCTCCATCTGGTGTGGGTGGCCAGCGTCCAGCTTGCAGCCCAGGGAGGGCACCACTCAGCAGCTGTTGTGGGCCTCGTGGCTGGGAGAAAGCCTGTGGGGAGCGAGAGGTTCCCGGGTCTGTGGCCCAGGTCTGTCCCAGGCTGGCAGTTACACGGCTGCTGGGTGACTTGCCTGTGGGGTGTAGACCAACCCTGGGGGGTGGCCTCTTGGAGCGCATCAATTCCAGGTGGCAAACAGCTGACAGACGGTAGCTCCTGGAACTCCCAGGGGTTGTGGGAGAGGGCGCTGTGATTGATTAGCTCAGGATGAGGGCAGGCCTCTCGTGATGCAGAGACACTGAGTCTCCAAGAGGGGATGAGACCTGGCCTGGATTCCCCTGCAGACACCAGTGTTGCTCTATGTGATCTGCCCTTTGCCCAGGTCTCCCACGTCTTGGGACTCACGCCCGTGGTTCCCGTGGGCTCTCAGTGGGGCACCATGGGGCACCCCGTCCTGACTCCAAAGCCGTGTTTTGGGCGGTGTCTGTGGATGCCTGCATACGGCCTGTGTTCCTGGCTGCTGTTGGGCCCGACAGTGGGCGGCTCTCCTCCAGCTTCGCCAGTGTGGGCTGGGTGTGGCCCAGGTGCTCTGCACACCGCCTCCTCTGGTCCTTACGGGGGGGGACAGGGGTCTCTGCCATGCTGAACATGAGGCCTTCGGCTAGAAGTGTCCCCCATTAGACGTGGGCTCTGGGGGAACCAGAGCTGCCTGCTCGCTTTCATGCTCCGGATGTTTCCAGGTAGCCTCACTGCTGTCCTCTGTGTGGACATCTCACCATAGCGCGTGGCAGTGTGGCCCAAGGACACAGTCTCCTGGTAGTGCTGGGCGTCTCCGGCATCTCATCCGGCCTCATAACTAGACGGAGGCTCCGGGTAACATGCTTACGTCCAGGGCCCTGGCCTCACTCTGCCTTCATCAGGGCTGTTCTGAGACCTCACAGGCCCCGAATCCGGCCCGAGCAAAGGACCCCGCTCTCCAAATGTCCCCAGTATGCTTCCTGCCCCTTAGACCCTTACTGTCCCAAGCTCCATCACTTGCAGGGACATCCTCCTCTGCCTGTGAAAGCCTCCTCCTGTGAGCCCAGGGTAAATACCACCTCCTCCAGGAAGCCTGCCTTGACCACTCCCATGGAAGCTCGTCTTCCTTCTGACACTGGAGGACTCTGCAGTGTCTCCTCTGCGGCCCGTCTGTGATGGTGGGGGGCGGCCCCGTGTACCCACCGCGGCCCGGCACTCTGCTGAGACGGGGCTGTAGGGTCAATAAGGACATGGATGGAGACAAGCGGTGGCTAGAGGGCCCAGGTCTCTCCAGTTCCTGAAAACTGTAGGTGGAGGTCAGCCAAGAGGGGAGCTGGGGGTCCCTGGATTGTGGGGCCCAGCCAGGCTGGGCGTGTGTGGGGGCCGCCAGGGACCAGGGCCTTGGGGGGGCTGGCTGCACCCCATGCAGGCCCTCCCCACAAGGCTCCACACAGCAAACAGGAAAGAGTTAAGTCCTCTGCGAGAAGGAAGTGGTAAACAATTTTCTCTCCCTTGGCTAAATTAATATGCAAATTCCTGCACCCCTCCACTCCCTTCCCCTGCCTCGAAATTAGCGAGGTAGAATGCTCGGGCTAATTATGCATTCAAATGAACAGGCAGCTTCTGGCGCCAAGAGGGCGCCGGAGGAAACTGACGTGTGTGCGTGCGGCCCTTCTGGTACATCTGGAGCTCTCTCGCGTGCCCCACAGATGTGACCCAGCAGTGACCACGGCCACCCAGGCTCAGGAGGGGGTGACCAGGACCCTCTGCACACCGCCCCTCTTCTCCAGCCACCAGACCCACATCCCACCCTACAAACAAGAGCCCCCCAAGATCCCATGGGGCTGGTGCCCATGGCTGGGACTGCAAGCAGGGGGCTGTGGTGATGGCTGCCATCCAGCGGTCGGAGCCGGCAGGGGCCTGCTGGGCTCGGTGTGGGACAGTGGACGAGCCTGGAGCTGCACCAAGAGGCCTCCATGCGGGGCGGGCAGGGGAGCCTCACCTCCAGCCACCTCTCAGTAGAGCACTGCTCACAAACTGTTGTACGTCTTGTGGTTGGGAGTTAAATTTTGTCCCAGAAAGATGTTTTTTCTGCCAAGTGGGAATCTGAACAACAGGAGACGAGAGGCTGCCTGAGGACCAGGGGTGAACGGTGTCCGCGGGAAGCAGATGGGCTCAGGGGGTGAAGAGGGGCCAGACCCTTGACCCCTTCTTGAAGGGCTGGTTCATTCCCTGCCCGCGAGGCCTGGCCCCTCCCTGCAGCCTCCTGCCACCACCTGTCGGCAGCACTGGGACACAGTGGCCCTGCCAGTGTTGGTTTGCTCCCATGGGACCCCCAGGGCCCCTATTCCTTCCCTGCGCTCCTGGGGCCGCTTCTCCTGGTGCTGCGTTTATTTTTGTGGGGTGTGCGGTGTGATTTCCCAGCGTCTGCGAGTGTACCCTGGCTTGTCCAAGCCCCGAAGGGCAGTGCTGTGTGCTGGACTGCAGCATGTGTGGTCCCTGGCCCTCCACGCATCGCCTGGGTGAGGGTCTCCAGTGACTAGAGACCCTTCCCTCTCCCAGGAGGTTATAAGGCCACTGGAAGCAGACAGATGGGTGGTTGGTGAGTGGCCCATCCTGACAACTTACGGGGGGAGCCAGGCAGGCAGGCCGCCTCAGGCCCTGAGAGATCCGGGGTCAGAGAGCAGGGCAGAGCCCCCCGCACTCCTCACCTGGGGGCAGATGTGTGAGCCAGGCTCTGAAGGACACAGGACTAGGCACTGCACACGCTGGGTCCCGGCCCCAGCGCTATGGCTTGGGTCACGCCACGTCCTCAGGCATTCCCTAAAGGCCCGGAGGCTCAGCATGGACCCCAGTAGAAGGCCCCCGAGAGCAGACAAATCCAGAATGACGCTGCTCCCCACAGAGGAGAGGGAAGCAGGGGCTACAGAGAAGCCCAGGGGCGGGGGGTGGGGGGGATAGGACCTGGAGCCCCGAATGCCGGCACGGGCTGGGAGGACCAGCAGGGCACACAAGCACCCTGTCCCCTGCCACACCGGCCTTCTTTCTGCCCACCCCGGGGAACAGCCCAGATTTCCAGAGCTAGAAGGATCAAGAACGTGAGCAAGAGCGCGGGCTCCCCACCAGCCGCGACAGGAATGATGGATGACGTTAAATATTCATTGGATGCAGCCAAGTAGCCAGCGTCACCCACAAAGATGTGTGTGATCACAGCTTCCTGCGGCCCCTAAGGCAGGCACCCGTCAGCCGGATGGACGGGGCCGTGGAGGAAGACAAATCGCCTGGGAGAAGCCGTGCATCTCGGGGCCGCCAACACCACTACCATCAACAGGGGCCTGGGCTCTGAGCAGCCGATAGCGAGTAATAAATAGGAGTGAAAGGACGGGCGGATTAATGAGGCCCAGTGCAGGGAGGGTGTAGAAGAGGGGCCAGGAGCACAAGCCTGGGGTGGGAAGGAAAGGGGAGGTGGGGTGTTCTTGGAGGCCTCCAAGGAGAGGGGGCGGAGAGCACAAGGTCCAAGGCAGAACTGGCCCCCAGGGCATTTTGGGGCCCAGTGAGGGAGGCAGTGTCTGAAACAGGACAAAGCCACTGCCCACCCTACCCCACCCCCGGGTGTGACCTGGTCCTGGGGAGGGGCTGGGCCCAGTAAGGGGCAGGGGTCTCCAGGAGGGGAGAGGGGCCAGAAAGCTGTTCCTCTGGCGTTCCTGGAAACCGCCTCCTCCCAGCAGATGCAGGGCCACCCGTAATCGGGGTTTGGGGTACTTTGTCCGTCTGACGGTGATGCATGGCCCCGCTCGTTCTCCGCACACGGCTGTTAATTCTGGTGCAGCTGCTGCCCCCTCCCTCCAGGCGCTGGGTAACGCCAGGCTGCGGAGCGCACTGCAAATTAACACCATTTGTTCTGCCGAACATGGTTTATTTCTACACTACTTGCATAGCTTATTAGCTCGCCGGCAGTGCGGGGAGAGAGGCCGCCAGGCTGGGAGCGGAGGGGGATGTGTCCCCTCTGGCTCCTCTGACCCCCCCAGGCCCACTGCCTGCACCAGGGAGAGCCCTGGATCCGTGGACCCATGGACCATGACCTTGAAGGGCTGGTGTCATTCCTGGGGGAGGGTCCTGCTTCCTGTCTGCCCATCCTGGGGTTGGCGTCCCGGGGCAGCTTGTTCCTGCGCCGGGAGGTGATCTGACCTCTCTCTGAGTCCCCATGTCTGCCTCCCCAACAGTTAGACCACCCCCCTTGGGCAGAACTCAGGCGTGGCTCAGTTAGTGGCCCCCTTAACCAGGTTTTTACCCAGTCACTGCACATGATTGTTCTCGACGTCTGAGCAGACTCGATCCAGAGGTGAGGGCAGCTGGGTAAGGCCCTGATGGAGAGTCGGGGAAGGCGAAGCAGCCCTGGGCCTGCTGGGGACCCCTTCCCAGGCCGAGACCCTCCCCTGCAGGTGGGCAGAGTGGAGCCCGGTCGGGGTGGCCGGTAGGCCCAGAGTCTCCAGGTCGGGACCCTGAGAGCATGAGAGACATGTGTTGCCCAGGGAAGCCCGTGGGGGCAGGATTTGGGCCCTGGTGGGCACAGGCTCTCTTTGGACGGTGCTTCCCTGCACCCTGTGGGGGGTCTCAGGAGCGGCCATTTGTCCCCACCAGCCCTCCCTTGGGACAGGGAGGCCCTGGCTGAGCAGAGGCACCAGATGCAGGAAGGCAGAGGATTTTTCTCCTTAGACACAGGGTCCCCTGCCAGGCGGCCCACCCACCACCCTGTCTCCTCGTCCTGAGCCTCCTGTGTTTGAGGGGTATGCTCTGCACCTCCAGGGCTGCGGTGCAGAGTGAGGCAGTGCTTGGGGGGCTCGCGCAGCATGGGCAAGCCGCTGGTCTCACAGCACCTCAGCCCCCAAGCAGGGGCTGCTGAGGCTCCCGAGCCCCTTTCCCTGCCAACAGCAGGAACAGGCCTTGGCCCTTTCTTCATAAGGGCAGCTGGATAGGTCGGTTCCCTTGGGCCTGGGGCTCCCCCAGTTCTCCACCAGGGAGGCCCCTGGGAAAGAGGTGGAGGGGGTTGCTCGACCCTAGGTGGCCAGTGGAAACTGCCGGCCGTGGCTGAATGGAGCCTGGTCACCACCAGTGGGCATGCCCAGGGATGATTTGGGCCAGGCTCTGCAGCAAGCACCATGCTTCTGTGAACTTGAGTGTGCCTGGAAGCATCATCCCCTTTTACAGAGGGGAAGGCGAAGATGGGAGAGATCACACAGCAGACAGGCACTCCCTCCGCACCCCCTCTGCCTGCATCCCGACTGAGTGGAGCTGGTCTGGATGCCTCCAGCCCCCCCAATCCAAACATCGCAGCCATGCGGCCCCCCCACCCAACATCACAGCCACGCGGACCCCCCAACATTGCAGCCTTGCAGCCCCCCCCAACATCGCAACCATACGGCCACCCCACCCAACATCACAGCCATGAGGCCCCCCACCCAACATCACAGCCATGTGGACACCCGCCGCAGGTCTGGAAAGCACACTGTGGTGCCTGGAGACTGAGTCAGATTTGGGGAGAGGAGGGGGGGATTCTCTGAGTGTGGGCACCGCCTGAGCAGAGATACTGAGGGACCAGGCCAGACAGGAGGAGCAGGCAGCCAGCCTCGGGGCCATCAGGGAGCATCTGTCTGTCTGGAGCTCAGCAGGGAGGCGGTTCCCGGGCAGCCACCCACAGGCACCCCAAGGGGCTTGGGCCTTGAACCCCAGCCTTCAGGCCGCTGTCCCATTTCATGGAATGCTGCAGTGGGGGCTGGGGGTCAGGGGCCGGTGCAGCAGCCCGCCTCACTCCAGGCCAAGATGCATGACCGTGGAGCACCTGCCCCACCTGTGTGAGCAGTTCGCGTGGGGCTGGGGGCTGGGGAAGTGACCCCTGCTGGGGCCACTCAGCCAGCAGGCCCCCGTGCCAGGTGCACCCAGGCTCCGCCTTCCTGTTCTCACTACCCCCTCCAGGCTGGGAGGGCAGTGACTGTGGCCCTGTCCATTGCATTTCAGGGACCTGGTGGGGAGACAGGTGAGGGCCCAAGGCTGACCCCTCGGAGGCCGCAGAGAGCAGTCGTGGTTCTCCATGGACCCTGCAAGGGCCTGGGGGCTGCCCCACATGACCAGCATGTGGAGGACATCACGTGTGTCTGGCCCAGAGCACGGAGTTGAGTCTGTTCAGCTAGACGTTATGAACCTCGATCTCCACGTGTAGAGCCCAGCATATCGTAGGGTTTCAGTTCATGATGACAGGACAGACAAATGGTGGGCAGATGGACAGCAGGTGACTGAAGTGCCAGGAAAAGCTTCTGACTGGTGGCCAGCACGCAGTGGCAGGGACTTCAGTGGGCTCTGGGTCAGGTCTCGTTGCCGTGGGGTAGGGGGGCCATGGGACACCAGAGCAAATGATCGAAGGGAGCCGCCGAGCAGAACGGCTCGTCCCATGAGGGGCAGCCGGTGCCCCCAGGAGGTGGCCAGGGTTTAGGGCGGGGCGGGGGGGGGCGGCACATGCTTTCAGGCGCCTGCTCATTCCGGGACCCCTCTGCGAGGTTGGGTGCCTGGTGCACTGTCAAGAGGCGGAAAGGCTCCATGAGTATTTCATTACGGATGCGATGCAGTGTCCGAGAGGAACATCTGGTGGGAGTCTCCAAGGAGCTGGGAGCCCGTGCAGGAAGCAGGACTGTGCAATTTGGAAGCAGGGGGGCCAGGAGTAGTGAGCGGGGGGCGCTGGCTCTACTGCTGAGGGTGGCTTGACTCCGGCCACCCTGTGGTCCCTCTGGCTCTCCCTGCCATCCACCCTGTTTCCGGGGATCTGCCTGTGTAAGGACAGATGTCCCGGCTCACTTCCCCTGAGCTCCACAGCGTGGCTCCTACTACCCACCCTACCCGGCCCAGGCCCGTGGCTGCTGGAACAAGCTGTGGTTGGGGGGGGGTCCCTGCACCTCATTGCCAGGGGCGGAGGGGCAGTCACGGCAGCCCACATGTCCTTGGTTTCCGGTATTCCCTGCTCAGTACTTAGGCCAGGGATGACCTGGGCCAGGCCAGTGCCCGCCCTGCTGGAGGGGTTTGAGTCCTGAGGGCTGGGGACAGAATGACACCCCCCCACACACCCAGCCTCCGAAGTTCTGTGCTAGCGCCAGGGCGTGGTCCCAGAAGACCTAGGGAGGCTCTCTGCACAGCATCCGTTTGGTCCATACCCGCCCGCCCACCTCACAGCCACCCACACTGAGGCCTGAGACCGTAGACCACCCCCGCCAAGCGGCACACCCCAGATGCAATGCCAGCCGGCACCCAAAGCCACTGAGCTTGCCTCTGGGAGCCCCAGAGAAGCTGCCCACCCAGAGCTCTGAAAGGTGGGTTGCACTGCCAGCCCTGGTTCTGGGAGCCCCCTCACCGCCACTGCCCATCCAGCCAGGTGCAGAGTTGTCGATTGGAGCCCCTCCCCTCTGCCCAGGGTCTTCGTGGCGGGGCCTCTCCTGAGCCCTGCCTCAGCGTTCCACGTCCACCAGCCTGACACCAGATCCCATGTCCCCTGTGGCTCCTGCACCTGTGTGTGCCCCCGTCCCTGTCATGTCCCTGCATCGCAGCCCAGACCCCTTGCTGCCCTCTCAGGGTAAGGCTGCCCTGGCCCCCACCAGGCTCCAACTCCTGCAGCCCAAGCTCCGGAGTTGGCAGAGCCGCGTCCCGCCCCTGACCAGAGCACAGGCACTGCCTTCCGCCCGCACCTGCCCGGCCACGTGCCCCAGGCCTCCCTATGTGGCCCCTTCTTTCTGGGTCCACACTGGCAGCTCAGAGCATCCAGTCCAGAGCCCCTGGAGCGGCAGTGGTGTCCCCCCTGCTCCTGTGCCCCGGCCTGGCACGTGTCTCCCTCTGGCAGATGCGCTTGGCGGCAGGTGAAGGGGAAGGCAGGCTGGCTCCTTCCCACCGAGGGGTGGCCTGGCACCGGCCCACTGCACATGCGCCCTCTTCCACCTCCCGCTGCCCTGGCCCTTTCTGCTCAGCAAGCACGGCTGCTCCCCACCGGGCAGCTCGCCCCCCATGCCCCTGGCAGCTGGGCTCCTTGGCACCACCGCCCAAGCTCCCGCTGATTGGGCACGTTTGGCTGCGGTCCCACCTCCTGCACACACACAGCATGGTGCCAAGCCAGCCTGTGGGGCTCCGGGCGGCCAAGAGGGAGGGAAGCAGAGACGCTTCTCTGGGGCCTCCTAGCTCCTCCAGCCATGTCTGTCCTCCTCATCCTCCCAATGCTGGGTCCCTGGGTTGGCCTTTGAGAAGAAACAGCAGACCTCCAAGGATGTCTGGGGACACCTTCTGAAACATGAGGCAGGGTGGCTTGGCCCTGAGAGCCCGCAGGGCATCAGGTGGAGGTGGTGCAGCCAGGACCCCAGAGGGAGGGGCCCGAGCGCCAGAGCCGCTGGTGTGCGGGGACCCGGGGCTGTCCCCTCAAACCCTCACGCTGCACAGCCCGGCCGGCCCGGCCTTAGTCCTCTGTGCGGGGAGAGATCCCCTGCCACCCAGACGACTCCCCGCCACCGCACTGAACCAACAGGCCCCCGGGGGGGCGGACTGTCTCCTGCACCCGGGACAGTGCTCGGGGAAGCGGGGTTGATGGGGTCCCCTACGCTGGCCCGGACTCAGGAGGGCCCAGACCCCCACGGGGCGCAGCCGTTGCTGCCAGCCGCCGCGCCGCGCAACCTGCACCCAGGCCGAGAGCCGGCCCCGTGCCCGGCGAGCCGCACGTGCCTGTTACCTGTGCCGCTGTCCGCGTCCGCCTGCGCCCAGCCGAGTCCTCCACCACTCCTTTGCCAAGCGGCTGTCGCCTTCCCGGGATGGGCTGCCAGCGATTGGCGGTGGGTTTTGTTTGCGAGTCTGGCCCTGCGCGCTCACTGGCACCCGGGAGGCGCCCAGCCCTGCCGCTTGCCGTGGCAAGCGTCCATCTCCCCCTCCGCAGCCGGCCCCGCACCTCGCCCTCTTCCCGGCCCCCGTGGTGCCGGCGCGGAGGGAACTGGCACGGACAGAGCCCGGCCAGCCTCCCGCAGCTGAGCGTAGCCATGCCGCCGCTGCTGCTTTTTTTGTATTTGAAACACACACGCACTCTCTCGCACCACGCACACACGCCGAGCCCCCCGCCCCGACAACACGCATCCCTTCTGTCAGGAGCAGCCCCAGCCAAGAAAGCCCGGGAGCGGGCGGGCAGCAGCGAGCTGGGCTGCGCCAGCGTGGAAGCCCAGCCTGGCGCGTGCCTTCCTCTGCCCGCCGCCTCCCTCCCACGCAGCCACCGGGAAGGGAGAAAGGAACTCCAATCCATGTCGCACTGGGGAGCCTCCTGATTGGGTGCCCCTTGTCCCCCGTTGGCTGCTGCGGTGGCCACACCTGGCACTGGCCCTTCCCGAAGGGGCACTTCTGGCAGAGCGTCCACTGCCAACTAGGGGCCCGGGGCCTGGCCTCCTGCAGCTGGTGTGGTGGGCTGCGGGGCCACGCAGGGCCACTGGGGAAGGCGCCTGGTGGGCATGACTGGCTGTGGCAGACCTCCAGCAGAGAGGGGGCAGTGGACGTCGCCGGCTGGCCACTCAGGGGCCACCCCCATCCTCTCCTTAGGCTCACGGGCCACCGGGGTTAGCGGCCAGCATGGGGCCCACCGGAGCCCCGCAGGGAGGGAGAGCCCCCGCCTGGCTCTGTTTGGCGCCCAGGTTGCTCTGGGTCAAAGTCAATGACCTCACCTGAGGCCCCACCCCCACACCCAGAGCTGACGGCCGCCTGTCCTGTGGGGAGGCCTCTTGGTAGCCTTGTGTGTCCTCGGGCATGGCTTTGCTTCTCTGTGTGTCTTTTCTTATTGATTACTGAAGGACTTGACAACCTTAATTCGCTTCACACTCCAAATGGACAAGAAGGAGGGGCCGCCGCAGCATGCCCATGCTCCCGCCAGGCCTAGGCCCAGCCACTGCTGGAGAGCTCTGAACCGAGGAGACGCCAGAGTCCAAGCCCACCCAGGCTCCGCTGCCCAGAAGCCTTCTCTCCCAAGGGGAAGGCTCTCTCCTTCCGGAACCTCCCTGCCTGGGCTCTGAAGCTTTAGGCACGGAGGGACATGGCACCTGCCTGCGATTTCTGCTCTGGTGGCTGTCACCAGCCCTCTCCTCATAAACCCATCAAGCCCCATTGTGATGAGATCGCCTCACTCAGGTCGTCACCTCTCTCAGGTCATCACTCCCCTGGGTCATCACCCCCCTCAGATGTCACCTCCCTCAGCTGTCACTCTCTCAGGTAATCATCCCCCTTGGGTCATCACCCTGCTCAGATGTCACCCTCCTCGGACATCACTCTCCTGGGTCATCACCCCTCTTGGGTCATCACCCCCTCGGCTGTCACCCCCTTCAGATGTCACTCCTCTTAGGTCATCACCCCCTTAGCTGTCACTTCTTTCAGATGTCACCTCTCTCAGACCATCACTTTCTCTGCTCAACCTGGGCAGTGTCCCTCTGTACCATCCAGGTTGCTCCTGGTGACAGTTGGCATTTAGGCTCTGACACACGTGGTCTCCACGGGCAACCTCTGATCTCTAGGCACTGGCCCTTCCTCTCCATAGGGTGTGCCTAGGCCCCTGGACTGGAAGAGGTTCTGGAAGGAATGGCCCTGAAGCCCTGCCTTCCTGCGGCCTTCTGTGCTCACTCAGCTCTCCTCCACAAGCCTCCTGGCTGCTTCCAGACTATTCCAGCAGCTTCTGCTGACGTAGCAGCTATTCCTGCTCCTTTCTCGCCCCGTGCTCCTCCTTCACAGGGCTCAGTGCCCCCTTCTCACATGCCTCCTCCTTAGGGGGTCTTCTCTGACCACTCCTTTTTAAAAATTGTAAGATACGCATAACATGAAAGTCACCATGAAACGATATGAAAGTGCAGTTCAGGGGCATCTGGCACATTTACAGTGTTGCAGGCCACCACCTCTACCTGTTCCAGACATTTCTAGCCCCAGCCCGCGGACCCACTTTCTGTCTGGATTTGCCGGCTCCAGATGGTTCACATCGCAGAATCTTCGATTCGCGCTTCTCTCTGGCATGGCCTTTTCAAGGCTCGTCCACGCTGTGCCTGCGTCAGAGCTTCCTTCCGTTTTTTGGCCCCTGTGTGGCTCCTTTTTAAATGGCCTTACCGTTTTCCCTCCTTGCGGGCATGTCAGCCTCCTTCCACGTGGGAGCAGAGGCTGACCCATTGCTCCATCCGTGCTAACCACGCCGGGCATGGCGGGCACCCTGCTCCAGTCCCACACCCCATGGGCGAGTGTACGCTCCACCCCACGCCGGGCCCTGCTACCTGCCACATTTCCCCTCTGGCATGTGATGTGACGCGCAGGGCTGGGTGCGCCCCTGAGGCCATGGGGCCCGAGGTCTGTGGCCACTGTAGCAGCTGCCACGCTCTCTGGGTGTGCTCATGGGAGCCAAGACTGTGAGAGTCCGCTAACGTCTCTGTGGCCTTCCCTGTTCTCAGTCCAGGCAGAAGTGAAGAGCAGAAGGCTCCGCAACATCCTCTTGAAATGGGCGTGCTGACCCCTGCGCTACAGGGAGCAGATGAGAACATACGAGGGTGAACAGCCAGGCGTCCGGTATGGGGTTGGGACAGGCCCTGCTCAGTGCAAGGCCAGGGAGTGCAGGCTGTCGGGGAAGGCAGGCCCGCAGCAGCAGGCAGAGACGCACAAGCACAGAGTGATCCCAAGCCCCGTCCTCAGGGCGCCTCTGTGTGCAGCTGCCAGAGGCTCAGCCTCCCCCCACATCTGCCCGCCCCCAAGCTCTCCTGGGGCTCCACCTGTCACCCTGATGGATGGGCTGGGTCAGGAGACCCCCCAGCTGGGTCAGTGCCTTATCCACCACTGGGGGCTCCTGGCAGGGCTGGCCATAGCTGCTGCCTGAGTGGCCTGGTACATGCCGTCAGAGGCCACCGAGAGGACACCAGGTGCCTGTCACCCTAGCCTCTCTCAACCAGAGCAGGGGGGTGTGGCCAGGTCACACCTGCCTCCCTTGGCCCCCGGAACCCTGGCCAGGCACCACCTGGTTCTGCCTGCCTTGGCAGAGGGGCTTCTTATGGTGGTTCAGCTGCACGGGGGGGGGGGCGGGCATTCCCCGGGGCCCCCCAGCTTGCCCACAGCTCTGCAGGCCACCCTGGTGCTGGGGCTATGCGGTGACCACATGTGTAGGGACACGGGCTGCACCCAGCTTCCCTGTGGTGCAGCCTGTCCCCTTCAGTGACCTCATGTACCTCCCGTTTCCCCGGTGGATAACGACAGCACTCACAGGCTGGGTGAGCAGGTGCTAGTTTGGGTGAAAAACATTGTTTTTACCCTTGAGTGTAGGGTGGGCTTGCAGACACATGCACACGTGAGCACATGGGCTCTGAGTGTGTGTGGACCCACGAATGGGCACACCAGAGGCGTGGTGTGTGCCTCTGCAGGTAAGGGAGTGGGTGGGAGGGGGGCCCTGTGTGAGCAGCGACGTGCTGGGTGAGGTGCTGCTTCCCCAGAGCCTGGCGTGTCCCCGTCTCTCCCACCTGGGCAGGACAGGAGAGCTTGTGTCCCTTTCTGTCCCTATTTGCCCTGAGAGACCTGAGGAAATGTCAAGTACAGTAAGTGGTGGAAACTAATAGCAGGCATGTCATCTCCTTTCCTGCCTTCCTGGAATACAAGCTGTCAGCTGCTGCCCCGGGGCCTTTGCACATGCGGTCCCATCAGCCTGGAGGACTCTTCCTCCAGAAATCCTCATGGCTCGCCCCCTCACTTCTTCCAGGTCTCTGCTACAGTGTCAGCTTTGCAGTGACCTTCATGCACGGCCAGTCCCACGCCTCCAGCCCGGCTTCATTTTTACTTACACGGTCTGTTTCCTGACCCGTCGTCTTTGGTGACCGTCCCAACTAAAATGGCAGCTGTGTGGGGGCAGGGCCTTTGTCGTGCCCGTTTGGAGGCTGGGGTTTCAGGGGCTGCTTGAATAAGTCAGCAGAGAATGTGTTCCCAGGCAGGGTGGCTGGTCCCCACATGCAGGGAGTCCCTTTCCCCTCACTGACCCCTGTCATTGGCTCCTGTTGGGGGTGGGCCACAGCTGCCATCTGCCAGTGGAGGTGCCTCTGCCGTCTGGGAAGGCCCCCACATGGCCGCCCTGGAGCTGGCCCAGTTACTCCGCGGGACCAGTGCCGAGGCCTGCTTGGCGGCACCAGCTCCAGAAACAAGGACAGGTCCATCTGTTGGCCATGCCGCCACCAGGTGGGCTTCACCTGTGGCCAGTTCTCCCAGCATCCCTGTGAGGCTGCACTGCCGCCTCCTCCATCCGCCCGCGGGAATCACAGTGTGATCCCGACACAGCCCTGGGGGTGTGCGCACACTGTGGCAGCATGCTGGCAAGCGCGCCCTCCAAAAAGCACACCAAAGTGCTTCTTGGCAGCATGTGCTGGTTTCTGTGGCCTTGAGTCCTCCCCAGGGGGCAGATGTCAGGCCACCGACGTAAGGTCCCCAAGTGCAGAGCAGGGAAGAGGTGAGCACCACCAGCCACACTGCTGTGCGTACCTGCCTGCAGGCGCTTGTGCCCCGGCGTGTGCGCTGGCCACTGTGCGCGTGGGGGTGGGGCCACCACTTCCAGAGCTTGGGGGCGAGTCTCTGAGCCTCGTTTTGCGCCCATCAGGAAAGTTTTGTGGCTTACCGTGTACAGGTCCACATCCCAGCTCTGCTGTTGCGTTTCCTTAAGAGAGGGAGTATTTATGCGTAAAGAGGTGTCACATCTGCAACTTATACCCAGTGCTCAGAAAAACAGTATGTTCACGTAGACAGAGATTGAGGAAGAAACAGAGGAGGGGCGCCCGGGTGGCTCAGTCATTAAGCGTCTGCCTTCGGCTCAGGTCGTGATCCCGGGGTCCTGGGATCGAGCCCCGCATCGGGCTCCCTGCTCCACGGGGAGCCTGCTTCTCCCTCTCCCTCTCCCCCTGCTTGTGTTCCCTCTCTCGCTGGGTCTCTCTCTGTCAAATAAATAAATAAAATCTTAAAAGAAACAGAGGAAAATATTAATAATTAGGGAAACCAGGTGAAAGGCAAATGCACATTCTCTATGCTATTCCTCCACATTTTCTGTAAGTTTGAAATTTCCAAACAAAAAGTTGCAAAATAATGAACACTCGCCCCCCCCCCCGAAAGAAATTGCGGACGACGATATCCTCCCATGGAGCTTTCTCCTCTGATGTGTAACTACTCGTAACACAAATAGATTTTGTGACGCTGAGCGGCCCTTGGATTTCCAAGCAGTACTGGCCATGGGCACTGCGCACAGCCCACTCGGGTTCTGGTGTTTGCTGCCAGCTGTCACCATCACCATCACCATCACAGCCACCCAGGAGCAGTCCGGCTTCCTGTCTTTTTGGGTTCTCTTTGTTTGGTTTTGATATCAGGGTTAAGGGATTATCGTAAAATAAATTAGGAACCTATTTTCCTTGTCTGCATACAAGAGCCTTCGGAGCCTAGTGCCCTCCTGGGAGTAACTCCTGAGTTCTGTTTTCAGTTTCTTCTTTGGGTGTGATTATTGGTTTGTCTGGATTTTCTGCCTTTTTAGGTCTGTTTAGATAACAAATGTATTTCTAGAGAGTATGTCAATACAGGACTGTGCATGCTGTCTTAGCAGCTCATAAACTCCTATAACGGGTGGTTATACATCTCGTCTTCACTCTGATCTGGACGCCCTTGACCCTGTGGTTACTAATGGCCGTGAGTGTGTCAACACCTAGAAACTTCATTATATTATTTTTTTGATGTTTTGTAATGATAATTTTGCTTTCCTCTAGTCAATTAGGTTATGTTTTAAATTCCAGCTGGGAATTGTAACAAGCCTTCAACTGTTAATTATTAATTTTGACATAGTGCAGCCTGAGTCCTGCCTGGGTGACGTCTGAGGTGTCCAGCCATCCTGGGTAGTAGGACTCGGGGGCTGCCCAGGACATGCGTGGTGCCAGGCCGGCCAGGGCGAGCTGGCCACCCCGGCCACCGAGGCTTTCTATGTCCCATAAAGTGTGACTTGTCTTAGTACTTGCCTACAGGGGAACTCGGCAAGAACGTGCTTCCTGAGTGTAGGTCACAGAGTTTAAATTTAGATCTACTTAATAAATTTAATTAATAATATTTCTCAGTTCCTCTATATCTATTTTTTTTTTGCTAATTTGATTAGTCAAACACTGAGGGAAGTGTGTTAAAGTGTGGCCACTGCTACTGTGCCTGTCAATTTTTCCATAGTCTTTCAAGCCAGTCTCCTTTACACACTTGAGCAGTGTTTTTTTCATGTGAAAGTTCATTACTGTGGCATTGATAAGCCTTTAGCAAGAATGACCAAACTAGAATGAAAGAAGATTCAAATACCGACACCAGGATGAGTCAGGGGCCATGGCAGGCCCTGCAGCCACTCAAAAGCTTATCAAGTAATCAGGGTGCCTGGGGGGCTCAGTTGGTTGGACATCTGACTCTTGACTTCAACTCAGGTCATGATCTCAGGGTAGTGGGATCGAGCCCTGCCTCTAGCTCCCTGCTGGGTGTGGAGCCTACTTGGGATTCTCTCTCCTTCCCCGCAACAGCACACTCACACTCTCTCTCTCAAAAAAAAAAAAGCTTATCAAGGAATATTTTGAAAAACTTTTCACTCATACTTTGACACCTTGGAGGAAATGGACCCGTTCCTTGAAAAGCACACACCATCAAAACTCAACCCACAGGATAAAAACCATCTGAAGAGCCCTATAACCATTCAAGCAATCAAATTCATAACCAAAAAATAAATTTCCAAGTCTCCATGCTTTCACTGGAGAATTCTATCAAGAATTAACACTAATTTTTCTCAAATTCTTCTGGAAAACAAGAAGAAACATTCTCCCAACAGATTTTTGAGGCCACAATTACCTGGTTATGAAAACCAAAGACAGAACAAAACAAGGAAACCACAGACCAATATCTCTCATGAATTTAGATGCAAAAATTCTCAACAAAATATTAGCAAATCACATCCAGCAATGTATAAAAATAAGCCCCAGGTAGGATTTCTTCCACCTACACAAGGCTGGTTCAACATTAGAAAGCTGATCCACAGGCCAAAGAAAAAAATTGTCTGATTATGTCAGCAGAGGCAGAAAAAGCATTTGACAACATCCAACACCCATTATGATTTAAAAAAAACACTCTCAGAAACTTAGGAATAAAGGGGGAAATGCCTCAATGTCATAACATCTACTAAAAATTTACAGCTAACAGCACAAACTGATAATGAAAGACTGAATCTTTCCCTCTAAGGCCAAGGACAAGGCAAGCGGTGTGTCCACTCTCCCTACTCTTACGCAGCATAGTACTAAGAGTCATAAGGCAAGAAAAAGAAAGGGCATACAAATTAGGAAGAATTAAAACTGCCCTTACTTGGGGGCGCCTGGGTGGCTCAGGCAGTTAAGTGTCTGCCTTCGGCTCAGGTCATGACCCCAGGGTCCTGGGATCGAGCCCCGAGTCGGGCTCCTTGTTCAGTGGGGAGCCTCCTTCTCCCTCTGCTCCTCCCCACCCCCACTCATACTCTCTCTCCCTCTCTCTCAAATAAAATCTTAAAAATAAAAACTGCCTTTACTTACATGATTATATAAAAAAATCTGAAGAATTCTACAAAATACAATGAGAACTAACAAGTGAGTTCAGCAAGATTTTAAGATGCAAGATCACACAAAATCATTCACACTTACATATATGTGTACATATGTTTACAGACGTATACACACATGTTACATATATATTTATAATACATATTGTAAATATTATATACATTATAAGCAAGTATGTGGAAATCGAAAATTTAAATCCCATAGTACTGGGGCGCCTGGGTAACTCAGTTGATTAAGTGTCCGACTCTTGATTTCAGCTAAGGTCATGATCTCAGGGTCATGAGATTGAACCCTGCATCCGGCTCCACACTTGAGATGGAGTCTGCTTGAGATTCTCTCTCCCTCTGCCTCTACCCCTGCTCTCTCTCTCTCTCTCAAAAAAATTAAAGATAAAATCCCATAGTATCTATAATCACTCCAAAATATGAAATGATAAGATATAAGTTTAAAAAATATGTACAAGGGGCGCCTGGGGGGCTCAGTCGTTAAGCGTCTGCCTTCAGCTCAGGTCATGATCCCAGGGTCCTGGGATGGAGCCCTGCATCGGGCTCCCTGCTTGGCGGGAAGCCTGCTTCTCCCTCTCCCACTCCCCCTGCTTCCGTTCCCTCTCTCGCTGTGTCTCTCTCTGTCAAATAAATAAATAAAATCTTTAAAAAAAATATGTACAAGATCTGTATGCTACATCTTCCAAAATGCTGCTGAAAGAAATCAAAGACCTGGGATGCCTGGGTGGCTCAGTCGGTTAAGTGTCTGCCTTCGGCTCAGGTCATGATCCCGGGGTTCTGGGATCGAGTCCCACATCGGGCTTCCTGCTCAGTGGGGAGTTTGCTTCTCCCTCTACCCCTCCCCCCTGCTTGTGCTCTCTCTCTCTCTCTCTCTCTCTCTCTCAAATAAATAAATAAAATCTTTAATAAAAAAAAAGAAATCAAAGACCTGAGTAAATGGAGAGACATATCATGCTCATAGATTAGAAGATCCAACAAGTAAGGATACCAGTCCCTTCCCACATTGAGCTATAGATTTAGCACAATTCTATTAAAACTCCAGCAAGGTGTTTTGTAGATATAGACAAGATTATTCTAAAACTTACATAGAAAGGCAGAGGACCTAGAGAGCTAGAAACAGTCCTGAAAAAAAGAAGAAAGTATATCTAAAACCTTTACGTACGGCTAGAGTCAAGACCGCATGACGTTGGTGTAGGGGTAGATCATACGTGGATAGAACAGAAATGGACCCACACAGACACACCCAAATGGTTTCTGACAAAGGAATGAAAGCCATTCAGTGGAGGAAGCAGCCTTTTCAACAAAGTGGACATCCACAGACAAAAATATGAACCTTGACCTAAGCCTCACACACTCTACAAAAATTAACCCAAAATAGAGCTAGAATAGGCACATCCACAGAGATAGAAATGGGATGTGTGGCTGCCAGGGGCTGGTGGCGGCCGACGGGCACTGGGGGTTCATCTGGGGTGAGAAGAAAGTACTGGAACTGGATGGTGGTGATGGATGCACAACATAGTGAATGTACGTAGCGCCTCTGAATTGCACACTTTAAAATGGTAAAGTTTATGTTATGTGCATTTTACCAGAATAAAAAAAATGAACTCAAAACGGATCAGTCTTAAATCCAAAACGTGAAACTGTAACACTGGTGGGAGAAAGCACAGGAGAAGATTTCTTAGGGATACATGAAAGTTTTTGTTCTCAGAATCAACAGCAAAGCACGATTCATAAATGGGGAAAACTGATCCATAAATGGGGAAAACTCATCAAAATTAAAAGCCTTTTCCACGTGAATTATCTTGTTGAGAGGATGGTGAGACCAGCGGCACGCTGGGAGGGGTATCTGCAACACACGCGCACGTGGCGGAGGCTGGTGCGTTGGGCGTCCAGAGAGCCCTCCAGCCCCGCGCTCAGAAGGCGGGCCGGTGAGAAAGCGGGGAGGAGGGGCCAGAAACCTCCCAGAAGAGGCCGTGGCAGATGAGCCCACAATAGGACATCCAAGGTCGTTAGCCTCAGGGAAATGAAAGTACGGCGGTGGTCACATGTCCCTGTTCACATAACAGAGCGGAGAGAGCGGAGAATGGCTGACCCCCCCCCCCGGGCTCGGCAACGTGGCCACTGGGCACCCAGACCCACAGCCTTCAGGGCAGGTGGGTGGCGACTTCTGGGTGACCCGGCACCTGCCCTCTGGGGCATGTGTCCCAGAGGGATGGACACTTATGTTCACACTGAAACCTGTGCCCTGATATCCCTAGCAGCTTTGTTAGAGCCAGAAACCGGGGATAGCCTAGGTGCCCTCCAGCGGGTGATGGTCAGACCGGCGGAGCTCCGTCCACACCAGGGGTCACTCCTCACCAATCAGAGGAGCAGCTGTTCATGTGCGAAGCAACCCAGATGGCCTGCCGGTTGTGCTGAACTAGAAGGAGCCCGTCCCCAAGGTCACCCACGTCGTGAGTCCCTCCAGGTGTCGCTCTTGAAGGGACAGAACCAGAGAAATGGAGTTGGGCCAGGGGTGGCCGGGGCCGTGGCGAAGTGGGAGCAGGAGGGAGGCCACGAGGGCAGCACGAGGGGGCACGGCGTGCCGCGGCTTGCGAGGTGGCCCCCTGGGGGAATCCGGATACAGGCCAGGAGGGGTCTCGGTGTGATTCCTCACGGACGCGTGCGAATCCACGCTGACCTCAAGCTTGGGGGCTAGAAAGCCTCTGACGGCCCGGGGGCTCCGTCTTCAGGATGCACGTGCTCCCCACGGCTGGCGTGTGCCGTGGTTCATGAGCACCCGCTGGAGTTCCGTGTCCTGACCACTCTGCGGCACTTCCTTCCCTTTCCCAGCAGGAACTGGTCTCTTTCATCTCACCTTACGCCTTCTGTGTGGAATTCCACTTCTAACCCTGAAACTCTTATTTCCTTTGGTTGCTGTTTCCTGGCCTGCCTTATCTAACTTGAATTTTCACCTTTCTGATTGGCTTTCTTGTACACCATTTCTTACAGATTTGAGTTCGATTTTTATTTTTTACCCAGTCTGAGAGGCTTTGTCTTTTGAAACGGAGTCAGATGTGTTTACAGTTACTGGCACACCAGCCGGTGGCGCGCGCGTCGGCCCCTCCGTCGTCGTGGGTGCTTGCCCCTCTGGTTTTGTTTCACTCTGTGCACGTTTGCTGCTTCGGCGCTGGTTGCTCGGGAGATGCTCTTTCTGTGTTTCATCTCCTTGTCGTCACCGTATTTCGGAAGACGTGTCTGCCCTCCTGTAGCTCTAATTAGCTGCATCAGTGACGGGTTCCTTCCCAGCCACGGCAGGAAGGTGCCGCCCCCGTGCACCCACCCCTCCCACGGCCACCCTGCTGGATTTTGGGGGGGACCTTAGGAGAAGGAAGATTCACTCGGTCGATGTTGTTTTAGCATATTAAACTCTCTTTTAAAATCGTCCATGGTCGGGGTGCCGGGGTGGCTCAGCCGTTAGGCGTCTGCCTTCGGCTCAGGTCACGGTCCCGGGGTCCTGGGATCGAGCCCCGCGTCGGGCTCCCTGCTCCGCGGGGAGCCTGCTTCTCCCTCTCCCGCTCCCCCTGCTTGTGTTCCTGCTCTCGCTGTCTTTCTCTGTCAAATAAATAAATAAAATCTTTACAAAAAATAAAAAATAAAATAAAATCGTCCACGGCAGTGGGGGGCGCCTGGCTGGCTCAGTCAG
Organism: Zalophus californianus; assembly: GCF_009762305.2. Taxonomy (NCBI): domain Eukaryota; kingdom Metazoa; phylum Chordata; class Mammalia; order Carnivora; family Otariidae; genus Zalophus; species Zalophus californianus. Next base: position 805,920 of record NC_045611.1, on the reverse strand, counting down.
TAGAATGTGTGACTCTTGATCTCGGGGTTGTGAGTTCAAGCCCCACACTGGGTGCAGAGATGACTTAAAATCTTTTAAGAAATTGTTTATGGCCACGGTATCCTGTTTTTTAATCACATCATAGTGATTATTTGGATTTGCTTCTGTGTTTAAATTTTTGCTCTCAGATAGTTCTCAGTAGCACCACTTCCGTATTCTGGCAGGATTTTCCCCCAATTCATCTCTTGTCAGGTTGCAGCTCACCTGTGGCATAATTTCCGAGTTTCACATTTGTATATAAAATCTTGGATCAGAATCATTTTCTCTCTAAACTGAATACTTCTCTATTGTTTTCAGAACTTATTATTTTAAGGATGTGACAAATTTAATGTAATATTTAAAATTTTTCTCTGCCTAGGGGCGCCTGGGTGGCTCAGTCGTTAAGCGTCTGCCTTCGGCTCAGGTCATGATCCCAGGGTCCTGGGATCGAGCCCCGCGTCGGGCTCCCTGCTCCGCGGGAAGCCTGCTTCTCCCTCTGCCACTCTCCCTGCTTGTGTTCCCTCTCCTGCTGTGTCTCTCTGTCAAAAAATAAATAAAAAATCTTTTAAAAATAAAAAAATAAAATTTTTCTCTGCCTAGAGATTTAATAGAATTATTTCTTTAGCCTCAACACCTAGGATAGTTTTTCCTCTGAGAATCATCTGAGGGTTTTTTTTTCTTTCGTTGAGCTGTTTCATCTTTAGATGAGAAGTGTTTCCTTCCTATCCTAGATGGCTGCCCTGTCCCACCCGTTCTCGGCTCTTTGGGGGTACATCCGCCACCCGGGCAGGACCTGCCCGCTGCCTGCACACACTCTGTCTTCCGTCTTGCAGTTCTCATGGTCTTCTGGCGTTGGTCCTGTAGGTTTGCTTCCCTAGGTGCTAACACCATTTTTTTAACAGCTTTATTGAGACATAATTGACATATGATAAAATACGTATATTTAAGACGTAGGGTTTAAGTTTCAACATATGCATTCAGAAATGGATCCATGACCACACCCAAGATACTGGACACATCCGCTCTTTGCAACCCCTCCCTCCCACCATCTGCTACCCAGGGCCGGCACAGAGCCAGGGAGACCCGTGACGCATGGGTGAGCAGGGAAGGGAAGGGCCCCAGGATAGCCCCGGAGGAGGGCGTGACAGGCAGTGCCACGGACACAGATGGGTAGGACCAGAAGGACGACAGTGCCCCGTATGTGTGGCTGGGACAGAGCAGTCCTGGGCACACACTGCTCCTGTGGCCGGAGCTGGTCTGCAGCTGGTCCAGGGAGGGTGAGCTCAGCACGAGTTAGAGAGAGGAGGGGTCTGGAGAGCATCCACATACCAGGGCCTGAGGATGTCTGTAGGGACTCCTGTGCCCTGGAGAGAAGCTGTCACAGGCTGGCCTGCAGGTGTCCCTTCAGAGGCCAGGCTCCAAGGAAGGAAGAGGCTGCTTTCTGCTCTGAGGGCATCTGAAGCCACGTGGAGGACTATGGTCTGTGCAGGGTGGAGATGAGTGTTCCTGGGGAGGGATGCAGCTGGGGGCCAGGTCTGGAGGACGTGGGGATCCTGAGCCTGGCGTCGTCCAATGAACAGTGTCCCTGGCAGCTCTGTGGTAACCCACGGTCAGAGCCAGGACCCTTGGCATAAAGGGTCAGCTCCTCACAATGATGGGTCCCCAAGGCCCAGCACTGTCTGAAGACGGGTCATTATGGGGCCACTCCCTGGCCATGTGGCTGGAGGCGGGTGTCGTCCATGCTCTGGGCCTCAGTCTCCCCTTCTGCGCCATGAGGAGTACAGGGTGTCTGAGGGATCCTCACCCAAGTCCCTCCTTGTGGGAGGAGACTTCTAGCTCTTGAGCCTTTGGGATGCTGGTGCATCCACAGAGCCCCCAGAGGGAAGACAGGGCAGGAAGAGGCTGAGAAAGGGGAGGTGTCGCACCATGGCCCCCAGGTGTGGTCCGGCCAGCCCAGGCCCAAGGCAGAGGAAAGAGGAAGGGAGACTGGGCATGGGGCGGGCTCGGCTCATGGGAGTTTCCCCCGTTAGACACCCAGTGGGGCCCCGGAAACGGAGGCTGACCTTCAGTCAGGCTGAGCTCGTGACTTAGCAGGGCCCACCTACCCTAGATCATGAGACCGCAGGACAGCTGTCCGCAGTCTGGGGTCACATGTCGCCCGGGGGCACCCATGGCCCCAGCTCTGACCCAGGGTGCCCCACCTGCTCAGCAAGGGCCCTGGAGCTGGGGGAGCGCTACGGGGGCTCCCTCAGGACTTGGGTCCTCCTGCCGCTGTGCCACAGGCTGCACGTTCCTGGACGCACCCGGACCCCGAGCTCTGCAAGTGACCACAGCTTGGCCCTGTCATGGGGGGTGTGTGGGGAACAGCCAGGGGCAGGAAGGGAGGGCCCCTTGGGCACAAAGGATCCTGACTGGACCCTCCAGGTCCCTGAGTGGGCGCTGGGTAGGGTGGGGCTCATCGGAGCCCATGACCTGCTGCCCACTGGCTGCATCTGTTTCTCTCCGGAGTGCTGGGACTGGAGGTCCCTAACATAGCTGGTGCGGCTGAACTGGAGCCCCTGTTAGCTCCCGTTCCTTACTGCCCTGCACAGTCAGGGTGGGAAGTTCTCCCTTCTCTCCCCCACAAGCAAACTCCCTTTGGGGAGGCCCTGCAGTGATCCAAGGAGGAAATGTTTATCCAGTGAGTGTTTTCTCTGTGCCTACGTGTGACCTTCAAAGCTTTACAAACCTCCTGGCATGAGCACCATGCTTCTAGCGTGGGCATCACCACTGTTAATCCTAAAACGGACGGCCATTCAGAGCCCATTCAGCTATACCCCTTTGCCTGTAGAGCAGATGCAAGATGCTGCCGGGGCCCAGGGCTCGGCCTACCGCTCAGCAGGGTTGGGGTACCAAGGCGTGGGCACATTGACCTCTGGGTGGATGCTCAGCTCTGGGAGTCCCTGAGCCTGTGGGAACGTCAGACAAAGCCTGGCCCCAGACGTCCCACCACTGCCCCTGGTGACTCCAGGACCAAGGCAGCCAGCCTGCAGGGAGCCAGCCCCCTGCTACCCTCCATGCATCGTCCCAAGCCAGAAGCACCCCAGCAGCCCAGAGAGGGTGAGGGCTTGTCCGTGGTCCCCCCGCGGATCCGAGACCTGACTAGGACCAGGCCTTGCATCCCACAGAAGGGTTTTCCCTCTGGCCTCTGCAACCCTCCTTCCAAAGCCTAGGAAGGCCTGGAGGCTGCAGGAGTTTGCAGGAAGTGCCCTAAGGATGGCCAGGGCCACATCCCATGAGAGGGCACAACCTCAGGCCGGGTTGCTCTGCCCTGCTTCTAGAAATTTCTATGAACTTGACATGCTCATAGGAACCACTTGCTTTGCTCCTCTCATATAGACCGTGCCTTGTGGCCGGGGAGGTGGGTGGTGGTGTCCCAGCGTGCCCTCACGCCACTGTGGTGGCTCTGCCACCCACCCTTGCCCTGGGAGGGATACCTGTGCTCTGGCCCTAGCCCAGAGGGGCGGTCCCAGCTGTGCTGGCAGGGACATGGCCGGCGTCTGCACCTGAGCCGATGCATGCAGTGCGTGGGTGCCGGGATGTTCTGCCCCCCACCCCAGGACTGGGAAGTGAAATTGTGGTCTGTGCAGGCCACCAGGTGGGTTTTTCAGGGGTGGTGTGGAGGCTGGTCTCCTGCCCAGGCACCTGCATAGACTCAGGTACCCTCAGCAGTGGATTCTGAAGGGCTGGGTCTCAGGGGTGTGAGAAAGAGGCCCCGTCTGGCCCACGTGCCGCCAACCACCAGCTACTGGGAGGCGGCGGCTCTGCAGCTGGATCCCCAGGGTGACTGCGCACGTAGCTTCCGTGTCCCGGGACCCTATGTGGGCAGCCTGCAGGGGAAACAGGCCAGTGCCAGGACCAGCCACATGGTCTGCAGGGTGAGGGCCCACCTGTTTCAAAAGGGTATGGTGTTTCAAGACCTAACACTGGAGCATTGACCAAGTGCAGAACCCGGGGGGCCAGCCCCCAGCCCCCAGGAGGAGCTCAAGCCACCACTCACTCCCAGGCCAGGCTGGGAAGGTCTACTGTGCGGCCCAGTCCCGGCATTCTCAAACTAGGTTCCCTAGAGAACCAGGGTTCTGTGGGCCTCTCAGAGGCTGCCTTCAGGATGGCAGAGCAAAACCCCCAACCCCTGCCCCCAGTCCCAGCAACTCCAACTGCCCAGGCTACATATCCCTGGTGACTATTCTTTGGGGTAAGTGAATGTTAGCCTTCCAGGTAAAAACATTTCTTTTGGAGGAAGGATGATTCAGAGATATATGTGCTAAAAATGTTAACTATGGATTTCATCCAATCCTGTATTTCAACATAAGGGAAACTGAGGCCCCAAGAGCAGGTGTCAGCTCCTGGGATGCCCCCTGCCTGGTCACTGGTTGCTGGTCACCCCTCAGTCACTCAGAGCCTGGCTGGATGGGCTTGGAGCTGGTCCTCCAAGTCAGGGTTTTGTGGGGACATCCCTGCTGGTCTGAACTTCTTCAGGAATGACCCTACGGCTCACAGCCACAGCTCCTGATGTGGGGAGCCCCTCACCCTGCTCGCCCCCGTGGCACTTACACAACCACATGTGTGACCACTGACAGGTGTCCTTTTCGCAGGACTGTGTCACTGCATCTTGAGGTGCTTGTCGTGTCTATGGGATCACCTGGGTGGGGAAGAGGTGGGTGATGAGAGGCCAGCTCATCCCTCACCCCTGGCCACCGTCCCCCACATCTCCAGCCAAGGACAAGGAGCAGTGACTGGGAAGCAGGGGTGCAGCAGGTGCAGACCAAGGAGGGAGGTGGGGTGGGGGGACGGGAATTGCACCTTAACCAAAGAGAATCAGATTTTAAAATCCGATCATTGGGCGCCTGGGTGGCTCAGTCATTAAGCGTCTGCCTTCAGCTCGGGTCATGATGCCAGGGTCCTGGGATGGAGCCCCGCATCGGGCTCCCTGCTCCGCGGGGAGCCTGCTTCTCCCTCTCCCTCTGCTGCTCCTTCCCCTGCTCGTGCTCCCTCCCTCCCTCCCCCTCTCTCTCTCTTTCTCTCCCTTGCAAAAAATAAATAAATAATCTTTTAAAAAAATGTAATCATTGTACTGGTCAAAAGAATTACCTCTCGGGTGCCTGGGTGGCTCAGTTGGTTGAGCGACTGCCTTCGGCTCAGGTCATGATCCTGGAGTCCCGGGATCGAGTCCCATGTCGGGCTCCCTGCTCGGCGGGGAGTCTGCTTCTCCCTCTGACCCTCTTCCCTCTCATGTGCTCTCTATCTCTCATTCTCTCTCTCTCAAATAAATAAATAAAATCTTTTAAAAAAATAAAATAAAATAAAATAAAATAAAATAAAAAAAGAATTACCTCTATAGCTGGGTTTGGCCGGACGTGCAGCTCAGGCCTGACCTTGCTGTCTGTGGAGGGAGCCTCCGTTGCAGGTGCCCGTGGGCACCCCACCCACCTTATCACCAGCACCGGCAAATACCTGCAGGGCAGTGTGAGACCCCTACCCTGAGCTCAGGACAGACCTGCCCTGAGGGCAGCATTTTGTCTGGTTTTCGGGAGGAGGGTGTCCCCATGATCCCTGTGGCTAAAATAAGATGAGGGGTTGGGGAGGGGACAGCCACTCTGGGGGAGCCCTGGGGACGAACAGGCCAGGCCAGTGAAGGTGCAGCCGCGCCAGGCCCTGCAGCTGTAACCACCACGGACACTGTGTGTGTCCAGTGCCAGAGTTCCTGGCAGGGCTGCGTGTGGCCAAGCCATGGGCAGACACGGGGCAGGCAGCCTGGGCCCTGAGCATAGGCACTCAGCACTGCCCCACACCTGGGGCTCTGGTTTGCCAAGTGTGTTGGCCAGAGGAGCTGGGCCTCACTGTGTCAGCCCTGCCCCTCCTCTCCCCACCCAGAGCCGGAGGCCCGTGCCGGATCTACTAGGACACCACCCATGGGAATCGCCAGCCGCCACACAGCCCAAAGTGCCAGCCAGTCATGGGCGACCACTGTGTAATCACGGAGGGGGGTCCAGGTGGTCCTCGTGCCAACACTGAGCTCATGCAGAGGCTCTCGGCCCCGGCTGCTGCACTTGAGTCGCCCTGGGGAACCCAGAGAAGTCCTGATGCCCAGGCCCCAGCCACACCAGCCCTGCCAGCACACTTGTTGTTGGCAAGCTCACAGGGAATGACTCAGGAGAAGGTCAGGGAAGGGATGTGAACAGAGGCCAGCTCCGGTCACTCCCAGCTCCACCACCTACTGACCCTCAGGCCTTGGCAGGACCCTGTGCTCCCCAGTTTAGTTTTCCCCTCCATAAAGTAGGTGCCTCCTAAGTCCCTGAGATGAAACGAGGACACATTATGCCCATGCCTGGCAAGAGAGGGTACCAACCCAATGTGCACTGTCATATTATGGGCATAGGTTAGCACTTTAATCCTCACAGGCCTCTGGGAGCCAAGGTATTGTTTCCTCCACTTATTGGAGAGGAAGCTGACACACTGAGAGGTTCAGCAGTTCACCTAAGGCCATGCAGCTAGTGTGGAAGAGAGCTGACAGCCAACTGATACAACAGTGGTGATGATGGTGATGGGGGTGATGGTGATGACAGTGATCATGTTGGTGGTGATGATTATGATGATGGTGGCAGTGATGGTAGTGATGGTGATGATGGTGGTGGTGGTGATGATGGTTTTGATGATGATGGTGATGGTGGTGATGGTGATGATGGTGGTGATGATGATGGTGAAATGATCGTGGTGGTGGTGGTGGTGATGGTGATGATGGTGATGCTGATGGTGTGATGGTGATATGGTTATGATGATGGTGGTGATGATGGTGAAATGATGGTGATGATGGTGAAATGATGGTGATGGTGGTGGTGATGGTGATGGTGATGATGGTAATGATGGTGATTACAGTGGTGATGGTGATGGTAGTGATGATGGTGATGAGGGTGATGGTGATTATGATAATGATGTTGATGATGATGGTGGTGATATTGGTGATGGTGATGATGATGGAGATGGTGGTGATGGTGATGGTGGTGATAGTGAAGATAGTGGTGATGGTGGTGATGATGGTGAAATGAGGGTGATGATGGTGAAATGATGGTGATGGTGATGGTGGTGGTGGTGATGATGATGGTGGTACTGATGCTGATGATGGTGATGATGGTGGTGGTGATGGTGATGATGGTTTTGGTGATGATGGTGGTGATGGTGGTGATGATGGTGGGGCTAATGATGGTGATGGTGATGATGATGATGGTGATGATGATGGTGATGGTGATGGTGGTAATGATGGTGATGATGGTAATGATGATGATGGTGATGGTGGTGATGGTGATGATGATGGTGATGATGGTGGTAGTGATGGTGATGGTGATGATGGTGAAATGATGGTGATGATGATGATGGTGAAATGATGGTGGTGCTGATGCTGATGATGGTGAAATGATAGTGGTGATGATGGTGAAATGATGGTGGTGATGGTGGTGGTGATGGTGGTGGTGATGGTGGTGGTAGTGATAATGGTGATGATGGTGCTGATGGTGCTGATGGCGGTGGTGATGGTGGTGGTGATGGTGGTGGCAGTGATGATGGTGATGGTGATGTGGTGGTGATGATGGTGATGATGGTGATGATGGTGATGATGGTGGTGGTGATGGTGGTGGTGATGGTGGTGGCAGTGATGATGGTGATGGTGATGTGATGGTGATGATGGTGATGATGGTGGTGGTGATGGTGGTGCTGATGGTGGTGGTAGTGATGTATCTAACAGCACCTACTGCATGGTTGGCAGCAGTTTGTACATATTCACTCATTCAATTCTCACAATTAGCTACTGATCATTTCCAGATACAGATGAGGACAGTGAGGCATAATGAGAGAATAAGTAGCTAGCTTGAAGCTCCACCACCAATTAGTGGCTGGGCAGGAACTCAGAGCATCAGGGGCCTGACTGTACTTTAATGCGGTGGTGCCTATGTGTCTCCTGTACAAGGAACATCTGCCTGCTGCCCACTCCACGTGTCTCCCCCCTGCCCCGCTCCACTCTTCTTGACTGTGAAGGAGGGAGATCCTTGAGAAGTCCACATGGGAGGATTTCGTGGAGTCACTTGGCCTGTGCTGACCCAGGCTGAGGGCTCAGTGTGCTACCCATATCACTGTTGTCACTCTCTGTCATTGCCATCTCGTCCTACCTGTCTCTGTCCAGTTTACCGAGAGCCCAGCTAACCCTGCATGCCGCCTCTGTGGATGCCATGGTGTTGGGCCAAGGACCAGCCTGACCCTGTGGCTGTGGCGACGAAGGGTGTCGGGGGTGCCCAGCCCCTATACTCTCTCCCGAGTGTGGGAATCCAGGGGCAGAGGTTCCGGAGGGACCGGATAGAGTCTTGCACAGGAAGGGCCCTGGCAGGGCACAGGACCATGCGGTCCCTCTTCTTGCCCTTGGGGAAAGGGGACCGAGGCACAGAGGGGCCAGCCGGCGGCAGGGAGAGGACAAGCACACGACGTTTGTGCCGCGGGCTGGCTGGCACCGAGCCCACTCTGGAACGGCCTGGGGCTCGGACGGAGACTGCTCAGGTTTAAGAAAGTACTTTTTAATTTTTTAAAAAGATTTTATTTAGAGAGGGCATGAGCGGGGGGAGGGGCAGAGAGAGAGAGTCTGTCGAGCAGATTCTGCACTGGGTGCGGAGCCTGACACAGGGCTCAATCTCATGACCCTGAGATCGTGACCTAAACCAAAATCAAGAGTCGGACACTTCACTGATGGAGCCACCCAAGGCGCCCCAGAAAGTACTTTCATGCTATTCTCACTCAATCATAGATTGTTGTAAGCAATTCTAGGATTCTGTATGGCTTCCCTCTTACCCTTTCGCTCCCCTCATTTGCCAGGCCTGCTGTAGGACATGTGAGGTGTTTCCTGGCTTGTGGCGGTGGGGAGTAGCACGGCCATGAGCCTCTCCGAGGACAGAGCTTGTGGGGATGACTCATTCTTTATGGAGGTTATTGGTCTGGCATTATGTGGGGTAGAGTCTGATCGGAAGCAGAGCGACATGTGTGTCTGGTTGTTTGTCAGCCTCACAGACAAGGTGGGCATGCAGCAGGCGGCCCGGCCGTGGGTTCTGTGTTTGAAATCCCAGCTCCGTCATGTGGTAGGCGTGTGAGTGTGGACAGATGCCGTGACTTCTCTGAGCCTATTTCCTCATCCGTGAGACAAGGACAGTGCAGCCCTTTGCCAGACGTTCACATAGCTCCTCGCCTCGCTGCCCTCGGACCCCTGCCCGGAAGCACCTCCTCAGAGCGGTCCCAGGGCCTCTGTTTTGAAAGCCTTCGAGGCCACCTTGCCAGGCTTGATTCTTCTTCAGAGCACTTACTGTCGGCCTCGGTCAGCTTGGGCGGCTATAACAAAATGCCACACTCTGGGGCCTTATAAACAGCAACCACTGGCTTCTCACAGTCCTGCAGGATGCAAGGCCTACACCAGGGCACCAGCAGGGCCAGAGTCTGCCGAGAGCCAGCGTCCTGGCCAGGAGATGTCACCTGCTTGCCCTCACGCAGCACAAAACAGAGGCAAGCTCTCCCGGGATTCATCAGGGGGCTCTGCCTCACGCCCTCATCTATCCTAACTGCCTTGCCAAGACCCCACTTAACATCTGAACTCTGGGGGGACACAAACATTCAGTCCATGACCTCATATGGCATGTGCCTTGTTCATGTGTCCATGTACTCACCACTCACTCCCCGCCCCCCTGCCGTACAGCAAGCCCGTGAGCTACAGGAAGGCGGGGCTCTACATCCATGTGTCTGGAACACGCCTGGGAGTACGTGGGCATCTCCACAGACACCCACCCGGCCGTCTCGTGAACTGCCACGAGGCCAGTGGAAGGCCATGGAAGCACTGGGGGGCAATGATGATTTACTGTGCCTGGTGGGCACCCTCACTTGGAGGTCCCTTTGGTACATTTCCAGGCCAGAGGCAAGAATACAGCCACCCACCACGGCGATGCTGGGCAGGGGCTCCCACGGGGTCAGAAGAGCCATAAAGTTTACATGAAGTGCTTCCTTGTTCCCTCCCCCTTTAAAAAATGATTTTATAGTCTACTTATCACAGTTATATGCAGAAACCCTCCCCCTTTCTGCCCAGAGGTGACGCTGAGTTCCTCCATGTGCCTGAACAGCCTCCACCTGTGTCCCTGTCTCTGTCTGCCCCTGCGGTGGACACTCCCTGCTCACTCCCTCCACACCCGGCCCTCCAGGCGCACCCTTCCTGCATCCCATCCCTCCCTCCGAGACTTGGCCATAGACTTGGTTAGGTCAACATCAATGTTTGCAGGGAGTGGGTACCTTGTAAATGTTTCTGCGGCTGTGAGTCTGTAAGTGCTGTGGGGAACAGATTTCTAAAACAACATGATCTCTCTGTCTTGGCTGCACATCTTCCGGTGTTGTCTGTATGAATCGTCACCCTTTCTCTTGATCCCTTTTCTATGGGATTGTCCCTCTTCTAGGCCCAAACTCTCCCTCGATTGTTCAGATCTCGAGTACACGCACCAGATAATCTGCCAGGTTCGTCTTCCCAGGGATGGCCGCTCCCACCTGTGAGGTGGGGTCCCCAGGAACAGGAGCGGGGCCAGCAGGGAAGCTGGGCTCTCTGACTCAGGCTTCCACGGGAAGCAGGCGGCAGGGGGACCAGCCGGGGCTCAGTCATCTGGAGTAAAGTAAGGGTTTCCAGGGCCCCCCGGGGTGGCTGGCTCCTGAGGGATTTTGGAGAACGGAGCAGGACTGGATGTGAGCTGGGAAAGAAGAAGGAGTCTGTAGGACTGAGCCCAAAGTCCGCTGTAACTGACAGTCCTGGAGGCTGGAAGTGGGAGACCAATGCTCGGGCGGACTCTGTCTGGTGAGGACCTGCTTGCTGGTTAATGGTCTGGCTGCGTCCTTGCGCAGCCAGAGGGCCAGGGAGCTCCCTCGGGCCCCTGTTGTCAAGGCAGGAAGGTCCCTCATGGCCTGAGCACCTCCCAGAGGTCCACCTGCTGATAGCATCACATGGGGGGTTAGGTTCCAGCCTGAGAATTCTAGGGGACACCCACATTCAGCGCCTAACAGGGAAAGTGTCTGACTCTCCAACACGCAAGTGAGCTGTCCGGGCTGTAGTTCGCATCTGGCGTGCGCACGCTCTGTGCCCGCTGAGCCGCTGCGGCCCAGGCGCCCTCCCCGAGCCAGGCCTTCTGCGGCCCTCCACCCAGGAGCCAGCCGTAGCCCTGCTGGTTCTCCTCGGTCTCTCTTTATTTCCTCTCTCCCTCCCCGAAGCCGCGCTCTTTTCCGAATAGGACCTCCTGCTTGGGCCCGTTTCCCTGTCCTTCCTCTGCCCTTTGCATCGCTCGGTCTTTCCGTCCCCCGAGTCCGGAGGGTTTGCTCCAGGCTGCGCGCCCCAGGGCAGCGCCGTCCTCCCAGGAGGCCCGCCCGCACCGCAGCCCAGGGTGGACCGTGGCGACGCGGCGGCAGTCCCGCGCGGGACCGGGCCGCGGGGCAGCGAGGCCACACCGAAGCCAACACCCCGGCTCGGCGGCGCGCGGAACCTGCCGTCGCGGAGCGGCACGCGCCGGGGGACGCGCTCGGGCACCGGACGCGGGGTGCGCGCGCAGCCGCAGTTCCGGTTCCGGACTGGCCCGAGGAGGAGCGCGAGGAGGGGCGCGCACGGGAGGAGGAGGAGCGAGTGCCCCGCCGGCCGAGGTAGAGCCCGCCGCCCCCGGGGCCCCGACAGGGGTCCCCGCGAAGGGCACCCCGCCCCGCCCCAGGGGCCGCAGGTGGCCTGTGTCACGTGCTGTGCTAAGTGCAGTGACCCCGCCCGAGGCGCGGCGCCGGGGGGCTGTGCGGCCGGGGGGCGGGCGGTCCGCCCTCAGCCCCCGTTACCCGTTACCCGTTACCGGGGCGCTTCCTGTCCCACGCCTGCAATGAAGTCATTTGTGTTCCGCTCGGGCCTGCCGTGCGCCCGAGTGTGGGGTGCACCTGCGCACGTGGGGACCGGCCCCTTTTGCAGGCCGGCGGGTCTGGGGACGGGGGTGACAGAGGAGGGCCAAGCCGGGTGTGGGGTGCACCTGTGCACATCGGGCCTCGCCGCCTTCCTGCGGGGGGACGGGCGGTGACAGCGGAGGGCCAGCCGACTCTGGGGTGCACCTGTGCACATCGGGGGCTCGCTCCCTTCCTGCGGGCCGGCGGGTCTGGGGACGGGGGTGACAGCGGAGGGCCAGGCGCTTGGAAGGCCCTGTGAGCAGCCACCTTCTGGTAGGCAGGGGAGACAGTGAGCCAGGTTTCAAGGGTGCTGAAGACTTTGCCGGAAAGGGAAGGGGTGAGAAGTCAGAGCTGTTCTACGCGGAGCTGTGGAAGCGCAGCCCACAGAGGGGAGATGTTTGTGCTGGGGCCCAGGTGGGGCCCAGGAGCAGCAGTGCCACCAGCGGGCATTGGGGGGGCCCTGGGAGGTGACCTCTAGGACGAGAGGGCCCATGCCCCAGCGCCCTCTTCAAGACCAGCTCAAGTCAGTGGAGTCAACTTTGGACCTGGGGTAGCAAGCTTTATCCCTCCAGATGGCATTTTTGAGATGGTGTTTTACTTCCTAATATGGATGTAGGTTTAAGCATATAGCGTTTAGATTTGAATGCAGTGTTCATAAATGCAATGTGAATGTCCATCACTTAAAAATATAACCTTGAAAACCCCCGAAACCACAGGCTTGGTGTTGAAATGAATGCCTTCCACCACAAGGAGAATGTGGTCCTCTTGCACCCAGGCCACAGAGGCAGCAGACCACAGGAAGTGCTGGGCTCCGCTTTATATTCGGGTTCTGGGGGTGGAGGGGTCAGGCTGGTGTCGCCCATCAGGTGCCATTTTATTCATTTCGAAACCAGCCACCTTCGTTTGAATGCAAGTATCACTCTTACGAAGCACCGTGCTAGGGGATGGTGCAGCCACTGGTCCCCCTTCTGTGCAGCCGGGCCGTCTGTCCCTGCACTGGCTGTGCAGCAGGTCTTGTCATTACAGATGGGATGGGAAGGCTTACGCACGTGAAGAAACTAGGAAGAGAGGAGCAGATGTCCAGGTGTGTGTGAGTCTGAGACCACAGGTGCCACCGTGTGTCGGGCAAGCCTTCTGCAAGGCCCACATGCTCTGGTGGTCTGCCTGAGAGTCTGGATGGTCAGGATACCCGGTCTGCCACGTCTCTGGCCGGGCACCTGTGGAATCTGAGAGCAGCGTGTCCCCCTCTGGGAGAAGGAGGGCTGGCCCGGCTCCCCAAAAGGCAGATTTCTGTGGTTTTGCCTGAGTTTCTGTCACATCGCTGCACAGTGATGCTGCTTATCCTGGGCTGGCTGGCATGTTGAGAGCAGTTTTGTGAAGCTGGGTAACTGAGACAGCGAAAACCCATGGCCTAATTACATGTACTTGGTGGCCGTGTCCCTCCAGGCTGTGCCGCTGGGGGTGACAGGGAACCCCACAACCAAAGGCCCCGTGGTCGAAGGTGGGGCTCTCTTCCTGAGGGTTCCAGAGGTGTTTGGGAGGGGGAGACACAGTCATCTGCCCTGAATAGATTGATGTTTTTGTTTGTTCAAGGCAGGGTCCTGATCCCCTTTTTTTTAAATGAGGGAGTGAGTTCAGGGTCACATACCTGAGTGACTTAAAGCTGTTTTGAAGGGATGGCCCCATGCTCCCAAATGTTTGGTGGGAGAATAAATTAGTGCAGCCTCTGGCGGCGGGGGGCGGCGGGGGTGACCTCTGGCTCTATTTACTCAAATTAAAAGTTATTTTTGTTGAGGCCCCCCGCTGAGCACTGGGAGGGCATCTTCTGAACTACCCACTGTGAGCTCAGGTGCACGCGTCCCGCATCTCCTTCCTGCCCCAGCATGGGCCCAGCAGCCCCTCCTCCCTCGCAGCTGCAACCCGCTGCCCCTCCCAAGACAGCGAGCATGCAGCCTGCAGCGCCTGGCCCAGACTCTTCTCCGACTGCTGGCTGCAGACACACTGCCTCCTGTGTGCGTGTGTCCCTGCAGCGGGACTGACGACGTCGCGTCTGCACAAACCGTCTGTGAACCAGAAGTTCTAACCAAGAGAAGAATGCTGTTCTCTCATTGCTGTTTGCATCCATCGTTTGAGAAGTCAGAGAGCTACAGATACTTTAAAACCCCCTGTAGGGGGCGCCTGGGTGGCTCAGTTGGCTAAGCGACTGCCTTCGGCTCAGGTCATGATCCTGGAGTCCCGGGATCGAGTCCCACATCGGGCTCCCCGCTCAGCGGGAAGTCTGCTTCTCCCTCTGACCCTTTCCCCTCTCATGCTCTCTCTCTATCTCATTCTCTCTCTCAAATAAATAAATAAAATCTTTAAAAAAAAAAAAAAAAACCCCTGTAGGTCCACCATCCAGAACAAAATTTTTTATGGTTTTGTTTTTTGTGTGTAAAAGAAAATACTAATACCAAAGTTGAAGCATCTCCAGTTTTAAAAAACAAATGACATGTATTAGGCTTTTAAAAAGACTGATCGTAAAAGTCATACATGCTCATTGCAGAAAAATTGGGAGAAAATTGGGAAGTGCTAAGAAAAGACAGGTATCATCTGCATCCCTGTAACCTTATGAACACCTGGGTGTTTACCTTCCCGTCCTTGGTGGTCTTGCAGGACGCTACCTAATGGCCAGCACACGCCCTCCACAGCTGACCGCCACAGACCCCGTCTGGACCCTTTGGTTTAGACCCAGTTTTCAGTATCATAAATAACGCCATTGTGAGCATCCCCTCTGTGCGTCTCTGATTGTTTTCTGAAGACACGTTTTAAAGAGAACAGCCATGGGAACAAAGCTTGTGTATTTTCTGGAGTTTTTTGTCCCATCTTGGAAGTGACGCTGAATTACCCTTTTGGAGGGCTGAGTTGATGCCCTGGGGCCCGCCTAGCCAGAGGGGCCACCCCCAGGTCCTGGGGGCAGCCTGGGTTGTGGCTGCTGGGGCCTGTGGAGTTGACTCAGATGTCAGTGTCTCTGGGCAACCCCCCATTGTGGACGCTCCTCACCGCTTGTCCTATGGCCGAATTGGGGGTGTGGGGGGACCAGCCAGGCCTGGGCTTGGATCACTGCTTCTCCTGCTGTTTTGAGGTCTCAGGCAGGGGACTTTCTCTCTCGGGTTCCCTGGGGGCTGTTGTTGCGACTGCCTCTTGCGGCGTCCACCCACAGCCCTGCTATGGAGGCCATCGAGGCCCCGCAGGGGAGGAAGGTGGGGTCAGCCCCGTTTGCCTGTTCTGTGTTGCAAGTGCTCGGGCTCCAGCTTCTCACTGCCACGGTCTGGCTCAGGATGCTGCCGCTCAGGATGCTGCTGTCCCTGGAGAAGCAGGCAGTGCGTTCCCCTCTCCCACTGAGGGAGGCAGGAGGTGTCTGCTCTTTGAGACCCTGGAGGGGAGACCCCTTGTGGGGGAGACGTGGACGTGGGTGTGGATGAAAGGAGAGTGGCATCGATTTCTGTAGCTGTGGGTCTGGCACCACCTCTCATGTCTCCCGGGACAGGGGTGGAAGAAGCAGCTGTTTCCGGCTACCAGGGTGCCCTATTCCTTAGCACCCCGGAGAATGGTGTCCCCTCCAGCAAGCATCCCGGAACGTCTGTCTTGCACTCTCCCCAGCAAGAATCTGGCCAGAAATGCCGTGTAGCAAGTTTTCTGTTTGCAGGCTCTCTTTGTTTTGTTTTGTTTTCCCACCGCCGGTAGAGCAAACAGGAGGATCTGCGAGAAGGGAGGACAGGAAACGTGTCTCGGCTATGCGGGTTTGCTCTTCAGCGGCTCTCTTTCTTTCCAAAACTGGCATATCTGACGTGCTTATCACATTTACTGTTTCCTTACCATGTGTCAGGTTTCTTTATGGTAACAGAAGTCCGGAGGTGTGGAACCAGCCCCAAATCCACCTCTGAACCCTGTGTAGAGGTCGGGACAAGGACGCAGAAGTTGTAGGACGCTGCGGCTTTTGATGACTGCCTCTTTCACCTGGAAACAGTGTGGGTCTAGTGCATTTGAGAACCGACCATTCGGTGGAGGCTGTGGAATGTTGAGGAATATTCGCACAGGACCTCGAAGCAAACAGCTGCAGCTGAGAGGGTCCTCAGCGGCTGCGGGGTCTCCTCCCATGTGGCCGGCGCCGGAGCCTCTCCCTGCTGGTCTGCGGAGGGGGACTGTGCGGAGCCCCCGCTGCACCACAGCCGGCACACTGAGGGGCTCCCGTTCCAGGCGTAACCCCATTCCAGCAATCCTTCCTGCCGTGCAGCTTGTTTGTTTTGTTAGGTAGTTATAAAGTACTGTGTATAATCTGTTCTTAAATTAAGAACAGAGAACAAAACTGTTTAGTGCTCATAACAAGCAATAACACATTAGTTTTCCCCTGTAGCAAGTTACTAGGAGAGAGAAGAGTGTGGATCTGAGCAGGGGGAGGGCTTGGGAGATGGAGCGGGAAGGAGGCAGCAGGGGTGCCTGGCCCCCCGCCCCCCTGCCCAGGTCATTCCTGCGTGTCTCTGTTCTGCTGGGCCTGTCGGAAAGAAGACTTATGGCTTCTGTTTTGCTGTGTTGTTGGCGGGCAGGCGTCCTGTCAGCTGGTGGCATTCAGAGGTGCCCTCTGGGGTCCCTGTGCCTGGCCCCCGTGGGAGCGGCGGGCATGCAGTCCATGGGCAGATGCGGCTGCCGGCTCTGCTGTGCTTGGCTGGGGGAGGGAAGGCCCAGGCTGGGCTCTGTCTGGGACTTGGGGGCTGAGCAGCCTTGAATTTTCTTCTGTGTGAGATAGGGTCGAAGGTGGTGTCCTTGTTTCCTGAACAGGGTGCTTGAAGGTGAGGTTGAGAGGCACAAACACGTCGTAGCATGCGAGGTGCATTTTCACCGTCAGTGTCGAGTGGTCTCCTTAGAAATCCCCGGGGACAAGTGAGTCGCGGAGCCCAGAAAGGTGCTGAGGCCCCGGCGCTGTGCCCAGGGAGGGAGGCAGTTACCCCCTGAGCACCAGAGGCAACGGTGGGGAAGAGCAACCCCTGAAGGAACTGTGGAACGGGGGATTTCAAACCAGAGCGAAGGGTTGTTACTGACCCTGTGGGCCGCCCTGGCTCTAGGAAGGAGCCTGCTGGTTACGCTGGGGGCAGAGTCCAGGGTAGCAGGCGGGCTCCTGGCCTCTGGAATTAAGCTGTCCCTGCAGAAGCAATCTTGGAAGTGTGCACCCGTCCCTGTTAAGTGCCGACGCCCACGGCTCTCCCCGTGAGGCACTGTCCCGGAGCAGGACATGGGCATGGAGCCAGACCCGCGGCAGGACGCTGCCTGGCCCTGCCTGGCTCACCCTTCGCAGAGGGAGGGAGGAGTCAGGATTCAGTTTAAAGCCAGACTGACACCCCGGAGACGCGTACACGCACTTTGAGACTCTGCATGCCACTGTGTTCCCGAACGCTTTCCCTGTCGGAAGTGCACGGGGCAGAAGCGGGCCGTGTACTGAGCTGCGAGTGCCGGATGGACAGAGAATGGGTGCTCAGCAGCCCTCAGGGCTTTCCCCTCTTGGCTAGTGATTTTCCAGCTCAGATTTTTTAAAAAACCATTCTTCAGAATTTACTTTAAGGGCACTGAATTTGCTTTTCCTTGGTTTTATCGAGTTTCATTGTTTTAGAATCTTGTATATTTTTGAAATCTGTTGCTGAGAATAAATAAAAGCTGGAATGTTGGACAGTAAATCCGGACGGTGCTGTATGGTGTGTAGGGCCTCCTGTGTGGGGAGGTTACCTTGTGAATGAGGTCGGGCAGGCTCTGTCTGGCCGGGAGGTGAGAACAGATCGGTGGCAGTAACTGGCGCTCCTCTCTCTTCTGGCTCTGCCCCAGGTACATTGAGCTGGACGTGTGTCCGCGATGCTGCCCCACCCAGTGATGTCCTTCCGGCGCCTGCTCTGTGCCATGGCCTCCCACCGGCCCGCCCCCTTGAGATGCGGAGGAAGCAGCCCCCTGCACACGGCCCCAGCCACCTGTTCTGACAGGAGTGCCCCTGTGTTCACCCGCGCCCTGGCCTTTGCAGACAGGATTGCTCTCGTTGACCAGCATGGCCACCACACGTACAAGGATCTTTACTACCACAGCCTCCGCCTGTCCCAGGAGGTGTGCCATCTCCTCGAGTGCGCTGGCAGGGACCTCCAGGAGGAGAGGGTCTCCTTCATGTGCTCCAACGACGTCTCCTACGTGGTCGCACAGTGGGCCTCGTGGATGAGCGGGGGCATTGCTGTCCCCCTATACAGGAAGCACCCCCAAGCTGAGCTGGAGTATTTCATCCGGGACTCCCGGAGCTCTGTGGTCCTTGCCGGCCAGGAGTACGTGGAGCTCCTGCGCCCACTGGTCAGGAAGCTGGGGGTCCCGTTGCTGCCTCTCCCGCCCACGGTCTACGGTGCGGCGACCGAGGAGCCTGGGGAGTGGGAGGTGTGGGAGCGGAACTGGAGAGACCGAGGCGCCATGATCATCTACACCAGCGGGACCACAGGGAGGCCCAAGGGTGTCCTGAGCACTCACCACAACATCAGGGCCATGGTGAGTGCTCGCGTGCTGCTGTGCTGGGGCCTCTGGGGGTGGCCTGTCTTGCCTTCCCTAGGCAGCCGCCCCGAGCTGCCACTGTTCTGCCCGCCCTCCCAGAAGCCTGCCGCCAGAAGTGACCACTAGTCCTGCGAACCCGCGGGGGGATGGCTCTGGGAAAGGCGGGGGTGGTCCCTCAGGCTGAGAAGGACTTAGGGGCCCACCGAGGGCTCCTCAGGGCCGTGCAGCCAGTGAAGGACAGAGTGGCCCATACGCAATGGTGAGGGTTTCAGAGGAAGCAGCTGCGGAGCGAACATTCAGGATGTATGGTCAGCACTGGGAAACCCGAGCACAGGCCTCGGAGCCTACGTTTGGGCACTATTTTCATGTTCTGTGGCCTCAGCATCTCAGCCAAGCTCCCCAGCTATTTTATTTACCTGTCATTTATGTCCTCCCTGCTTCCAAAAAATATGTGTGTGTACGATCCAGACTCTCGTATGCTAGGAGCAATAAGAGAGATGCTCAGAACCTCAGAGATGAGGTGTGAGGTCAGTGCCATTGAGTCTCAGGGGTAAACAGTCCAGGCTGACTGCAGGCATGGCGTCATTGATAGGTTTTCTTTGTCTCCTGCAAGATACTTTTTGTCTGGAGAGACCATCTGTTGACTGGTACCTGTAAGGGGGTGCGTACGTCACGTGTGTTTGCCCGTAGCGTTCACAGGGGCATGCGGGCAGCGTCCTCACTGGTGATTTTCAGAAGATTCCAATGGGCGTGTTTCATGGTGCTTCTTACTCAAAGCTCAAGATGTGGCAGAAACGCAGCTCCAGGTCCTGTGACCGACCGTTCAGCTGCGGTGAGGGAGGTTCCAGAATCAGGCAGGCAGAGCAGGCGGGCGTTCGGATTCAGGCCTGGAGTCTGCAGATGCCCAGAATCCCGGGGCCCGCTGGAGCCAAAACCATGCTTCAGACTGCCTGGGGGAAGAGCCACCAAGAGCACGTGCGGAGGACTTGGGACCCCCCCCACACCAAAGCCCTGACCTTGTCCAGCTCTGTTCTTGGACGTGGGGGTCTGCAAGGGAGCCAACAGACCCTCGGGCACATGGCCACCGTCCCCCTCAGATGCCCTGAAGGGCCGGGCGCCAGAACGTGAGCCTCCCCGCGCCCCTTCCCAGCTGGGGAGGCTTCGCTGGCCTGGTGGCTTCCCTCCCGTCTGAGGCTGTCCTGTCATCCCACAGGTGACGGGGCTGGTCCACAAGTGGGCATGGAGTAAAGACGATGTGATCCTCCACATCCTCCCGCTTCACCACGTGCACGGCGTCGTCAACAAGCTGCTCTGTCCCCTCTGGGTGGGGGCCACCTGTGTGATGCTCCCCGAGTTCAGCGCACAGCTGGTAAGTTGGGGACAGACTCTCGCCATGGCTGGATTTGGGTGCCCGTGGCGCCTTCCTCTGCAGTGTGGACTTTGCCAGCTATGCAGGTTCTCTGTTGCTGCTGTAACAAATGATCCCAGACTGGAGGGGCTTAAAACAACACAGCCGATTCTCCAACAGTCGTGATGTCAGAAGGCCGTCCTGTGGAGTGAAAGTCAGGGTGTGGGCGGGGCTCCTTGCGTCCGGAGAGGCTGATTCCTGCTGCTTCTGACATCTAGCCACACAGCGCCCTTGCCTTGCGGCCGCCTCACCCTAGGCTCTGCCTGCCTCCTGTGGACCCTGTGATCACATCAGGTCCACCTGCATGTCCAGGGTCCCCTCCTTTCTCAAAAGCCTTAACCCCATCTGCAAAGTCCCTTTTGCCACGTGAGGTGACATATCCATGTGGATTAGAACAGGACGTTTTAGGTCCGTTGCTCAGCCAAGCACACCAGCTTTCCTTTATTCTGGAGCGGGAGGTCCAGCTGGGGGCCCTTTGTCGATCCCCGATGTGCGCATCTCTGCAGCATGCTGTACCTTCCCCACCCAGCCAGGCCAGCAGGGCAGGGCCCCCACCGCTGAGCAGAGCGCAGTGATGAGGATTCTGCTTTGCAGGGAAGACAGACCTGGTCAGGTGCCGACCTGCCGCTGGACACTCTGCGAGCCTCAGTTTCCCATCTGTCTTGGTCGAGGCCGGGTGCTGCACAGACCGCCCTTGGTGAGGGCTGCCGGGCATGTGTCCTGGGAAGCACCACCCTGCACAGCTGGCTGACTGTTTCCTCCACAGGGAACTGTCTATTTGAAAGAGACCTGAGATTTTTGTTGATTTTCGCTATAACTTATGTGATGATTAGAGCTTTTATTCGCAGGGAAAAGGTTGAAAAGAGAATGTTGAGGTCACGTCATACTAGTTCTCAAAACACCAAATGGCCAGATTGCCAAAGCAAAGAGCCCAGGACACCCCTGAGGCCGGTTGGTGGCTGTGCAGGGCCCGTCCCACAGGGTGGACCATCCCCAGCCGGAGGAGACCGAGGTCGCGCTCCAGGCAGCGCTTACCTAGTACTACAGCTGCTTGAAGTCTCCTGGCCCATCGGAGGGTCTGTTGGGAAGAGCACCCAGGTTCCCTGCCCAGCAGCTCAGAGCTTGCATTGCCTCACGAGGGGGCCCCAGAAAGCCAGGGTCCTTGGTCTCCAGCGTCCAGCAGCGTCCACCTTCCTGCCTCCCTTAGGCTCGTCCACCCCTCGTAGCCCAGAGCCTTAATCCACAGGTGATGTTGGGAGTGGGAAGGAGGAGGCTCTGGGGCCAGGCTCTTGAGAGCAACACAGCCCAGACAGCCTTCCACCTCTCTGTCCCTCAGTCTTGTTCTCTGAGAAAGAGGACCAGTGTGAGCCCTGCCCCAGGGACGTGCAGGAGTGCCCAGCACACATTGGCGACGTCACAGCCAACACGGACACCTCTCCCAGGAAGACAGAGCGTGAAGAAGGGGACCCTTTCTTCTCTTGCTCCTGCTAGAGTTTCAGTCCAGAAGGAACTCACAGCGTATGACCCAGTGAGCCTGTTTGCTGACAGCCGATTGTAGGGGAGTTTAGAGAAGGAGTGGCCATTGACAAAACAACAGAGGTGGAGGCCCTCGGGCCGAGGTGGTCACTTCGGACCCGTCCCAAGAGCCCAGGGCACAGCTCTGAGAGGGCTCTGGGCCTTCTCTCCGCTCCTTCAGCTGCCACAGCTCTGCCTTCATTGTTTGTGTTTTGTTTCGGAGCTGCAGGATCCCGGGAGGTTTTAGGGGAACAGAGAATCTGCAGCTTGAAGATGCCTTTCAGGGCAGCAGTCTGGGGCACTGTCCACATTCTAGACATAAAGGCCTCCCGGCAGGCCTGATGAATGATCCCCGCCCCCCATGCACACGCCCCTTCTTGGCAGGGCTCTGACCCAGGGCCCTGTTCTCCCCAACCCTGACCGGATGGCTGCTGTGGCCTGGATGAATGGGCTGGGGGAAGGGGGTCACCTGAGGCTGTGGGGCTGCTCAGCAGGGAGCATCCTGACAGGAGCCACAGCACAGTGGGGTCCCTGCAGAATGCAAACTGCTCGCCTCCCCAAATCCTCCATCCCCTTGGAGGACTTCCAAGGACCGGGGGCACTCGACACAGCAAAGACGGTGCCCTGCTCTCGCCTCCCCAGCACAGCCCTTCGGCTCCAGCCAGGCTTTCTTCAGACTTTCTCAGGAGCCACAGCCATGCTGCCAGGGGTCCCCCAGTCCTCGCCTTGGTTGCACAGGCAGAAAGAGGCAGGGGCAGAGCCCTGGAGACCTAAGCTTCCAGGTGCCCCTTAAACAGAGGGAGAGGCCGCCGCACCCCGACTTGGAGCCCCAGTGGCTGATGGCCGATGCTGGTGGACATTGCGCAAGTCCCCCTGCCCCAGCTCCTGATTTGGGAGTGACATAAGTGCCCCTGGTCGGTGTGGCAGGGATGTCCTTTGGGGCAGCAGTATGAGACCAACCAGGCCTTTTCTTCCCCAAACCACAGACCCAGGAACCACAAAGAAAGAACAGGAAGGAAGCACTGCCCCCCACCCCCCAGCCCAGGCCTGATCTCCCCCCGACCCACCCAGCTAACCTGGACCTGGTACCCTCACAGCCCGCTAACCCAGGCGTCATCCCCAAGGGTGGTGCACGCCCCCTTGCTTGCCTCTGTCCCCCTCACCTTCCCATGCCCCGGCGTCTCTTCCAGTAAGTCTGCCCACAGCCCCGAGGCCCGAGGCCACTGCGCTCCTCGCTGCAGCCCCGCTTCTGACCCTGCCCCTACATTACCACCTCCTGCGCGTTTCTTTTCTCCCCCTAGAATGTCGCCCCTAGAGTGTGTCTAAAGCAATGCAGGGTCCAGGCGTTGTGGGTGAGTGGGTGACGCGTGGGCCTCCCTCACTCCCGCTTCCCCACTTGCTGTGTGGGTAACAAGGGCACACTGGCGGGCGGCAGGCTCACACCCTCTGCACCCCGTCTCACTTTCCTTAACTATCACTGTGAGCATGTGGATTTCTGTCACAGGCATTGGCGGGGGGGGGGGATGGTTTTTGGTTTAGTAAAAGTTTTGGTGTATCAAGTGAAGAATCAGAGCATAAATAGATATAATGTAACACAGTTGTCCACTTAAAATCCATCATGCGGTTCCTTAAAGCAGTAACTTCCCTGCAAAGCTCCAGGTTTGTACACATTTGTGTCTGAACGTCTGTCTGTGCTTTAGCTCGATTTATTTTGTGCATCTGTTAGCAAGATGTATTCTAAGGTATCAGAAAAGCCTCAGGTTTTGGGGGGTTCTGGAAACGCTCAACAATTTTTCCATATAAATTAACAGTGATTGCTTCTTTGCTTTGCACCATTTTGGCTTAGGACAGGTTTCATAGCTTCTATTTAAGAAATCTACGTGAAGTAGGGGCCAGGTTTCTGTAGTGGTGTTAGACGGCCCAGGATCCTGGGTTCCGCAGGTCACCTCACTGAGCCCGGCATGGGCCAGCTGTGGGGTGACCGACTCTCCGTGCCCTGTGATGGGGCCTGGTGAGATGGCAGTGACGTGAGGGCGGGTGGGAAGGTAGGCAGGCCATCGCGGCCTGAAGAACAAAGTGACTGTTGATGAGGCTGTGTCTCTCCCGTGTCTCCGTGGATTCCCTCTGGCCGCGACTCCCCAGGATCTCCACCTCTTGCCGGGGGTGCGGGGAGGGAGCCATTTTTGCCAAAGGCACTGAATCAGAGTGGGGCCGTAGGATCTGCCGGGCAAGGGTGCCCCCCAGAGTCCTGGTCACGTGAGGCCGGGGTTCCCAGTGGGGTCACCACCCCTGCCCAGGACACTGTTCCCTTGGGGTAAACATGCTGCCCCAGGAGACCTGTGGCCCCAGACCAAGTTCATTCTGGGATCTGAGAAATTGGCATCTGGGTGGAGGTGAGGGTGTGTCTTCAGGCTGAACGTGTATCAGGGTGTCTGCAGAGTTGGGGAGGGGGAGCAGAGCCCATGACACACAGGCCTCGGGTGGGAGCCATGGCGTGGGGGCCTCTAGGGTGGGGTGTGCACAGGGGCTGCAGGAGCTGTGTCCTCATTGCCCACTTTTGGCCGGAGCACCTCAAAACACGAGAACCGCTTTCTGTGTTGTTTAAGATTACCAAAAAATGAGTGATGGTTTGATCCTCGGGGTCCCTTCATTAAGCTGGTTGAGCTTTCACTGTGGTCCCCCACCTGCCTAGCAGTCCTGGGACCCGGCCCTGCTTTCCAGTCCTGGTGACACGGCGGGGTGCTGTGGGGACAGAGTGAGGGACAGAGGTGCCTGGACCCCTCACAAGGCTGCATCTGTGGTGGGAGGCACCCCGACTCGCTCAGTTAGAAAGCTCACAGGGCTTCCTGTGTGCCGCCGGATTTGGGAACCGCTGCCTGACCTGCTGGGACAGCTCAGCTCAGAGCGGGGCTGTGCGGTCTGGCTGCCTCAGAAGTGCTGTCGCTCGCGAGAGGCAGGGCCTGGGGAGGCTTGTTCTCTGCACGGAATCCCCAGGGGGACGATTTTGAGTTCCCGGAGGAGCTGGGACAGCGTGGAGGAGACTCTGCTGTTGGAAATGTCGTGTTTTGGGACAGCAGTTCCCCTTTTGCTGACTTGGGTAAGTCCCAAGACGGGCATCAGGAGGTGGCATCTGGGTAGATGACGTGTGTGCTGGGGGTCGGCAGCACCCCTTTGTGTGGCTGACCACGTGCTCCATCCTTCCTTTAGCCTTGTGTGCGAAGCCCGGCCTGGCCAGGACCACGACGCCCCAGAGCGGATGCTAGCCCGTGGGGCCTGTCCCCCCTCCTCCGGTGCCAGGCAGCCTGGGAGGGAGGAAGCCCCTCACGGTGTCTGCCCCGGGAGGTGGGAGTCTGTGCCGTCGTGTGTCTTCTTGTCCAAGCGCTCCTGGCAGTGGGCGAGCCCTGGGGGCAGAACGAGGCCTGGCCGCTCCGAGGGTGTTATCAGGGCTCCTCAGGCCGGAAGGCGGCCGGGTCTGCGCACAGGCCAGCCACACGTGCAAGTGCCACGTGGCGTCGGGCAGCTTCTCCTCAGCCAGATCAGGACAGCCACACTTTTCGGCCACCCTCCTCCCAAGGCCACACCTTCCCCAGTGACAGGCACAGCGCCAATTCGGCAGACCCACGTGTTTTTACAAGCCAGTGGGTAGTAGGAGGCTGCACAGAATTTCCAGCAAATCAGCGTTCCAGAGCTTGGAAGGGACCTGCAGGCTTAGTCCAGATCACTGCCGTGGTGTGTAGGGGGACAGAGCTGTGGGCCCGGGTCAAGGTCCTGGCTGCACCTGGGCTGTAAGGGCCCCGTCAGGCAGCCATCCCGTCCCCTTGGATTCCCTGTCGTTGCTGGGCTCGCCGTTCAGTACCCCGTGATTTGGAGCCATTAGGTCTATTTCTTCTGCACTCAGTGGCAGGAGGAAGTGTGGATTGCAGGAAGCTCTCCACGCCCACATTTTATCTTCACTTCTCATTTCTCTGCTCAGTAATAAGAGTGTGGGGGTCATGTTCACCTAAGTGAACTTCCTCAGTCATCCTGAATGTTGATTGAACATCAATTCTTAGTATGTTCTTGCTAATAAATAATAGTTCACTTCTTTGCTTGTGAAGAATTGTACAATATCAGTTTTAGGGGCTTTAGAGAGATAACCTAATCGAACCCCCTTCATCAAGTCTTAAAACTTTTTGAAGTAGGTTATGTTTCAGACACCTGCGAGAGCGATGAACGCCCCGTGTGCCATCACCTGGCCTCGGCAGCTCCTGACTCAGGGTCATTCTTGTTTTAGCTGGAAATATCTCTCCTGCATCAGGAGTCATTTGAAAGGAATCCCAGATATCGGATGATTTCTGCATCTCTCAAAGCTAAGGATGCTTTTCTTAGAATTGCGATGGCACCGTCATCACAGGGAGTACTGAGCAAGAACTCCCGCTGTCACGTGTCACGGGCAGTGTCCTCACTGCCGGGGCGGCCTGTAGTCTCCAGTGTGTTGGGACTGGATCCGAATGATGCCCCGCCTCCTACTTGGTGCAGACACCACCTGTGTGGCTCCACCTGCAGGCTCCCCTCTGTGCTTTCCTGGCATTTTGTGTTTAAGAAATCAGGTTGTGTGTCCTTTTGCGGGTTGCGTCCTCACAGTGTCATTTAACACCGTCATGTTTCCATGTCCCCTGTACCCCCTGAGACCTGGTGGCTGGATGGAGAGATGAGTTTCAGGGTTTCTGTTTTGTTGTGGTGAGGGGGGAGACTTCCCAGTAGTGGGTGTCGTCCCGCAGGGGCACCTGCTGTCGACACTCACTGATGCTCACTGCCTAGAGCTGTTAGGACTCGGGGTCTGTACAGCGGGGATGTTTACTTTCGTTGACGATAGTTTACGTACGTTCAGTTGTATGTACATCAGGCATGTGCAGCATCTGCCTTTATGTCTGTGACCCCCTGTGCAGCTGCTGTCTGCACCCAGATGAGCACAGAAGACATTCTCATCACCCCAGAAGGTCCTCTCCTGCCTCAGTACCGCACCCCACCCCTGCTCCCACCAGAGCTAATGCTGGCCCAGCTCCCGGCGCTGTGAGTGCATCCCGCGTGCTCCTCATGTGAATGAACTCAACAGCACGTGCTCTCCCGTGGCCTTCAGCTCATTGCTCTCTACTGAGGTGCGTTCTTTTGCTGCAGTGCTTGTCACTTTGTCTTTTGTGTAGCTGTGTCATGTCCCATGGCTTATCCCTGCTGCCACAGAAGACGTGCTGTTGTTTCCAGTTTGGGGGACATTATCATCAGGATCTTTCTGTGGACGCCTCTCCTGGATCTGTACCTGTCGGTGCTGGACACCCACTGGGCTGGACACGGCTTCAATTGTGGTGAAACCGTGACAGACTTCTCCAAGGCGGCTGTGTATTTTATCCCCACCAGCAGGGGGTGCGGGCTGCTCCACATTCTCGCCCACACTTGGTAATGTCAGTCACACTCAGTATGCGTGTGTGTTTTCACTTCCTTTTGTTGAGATGTGGTGCACGTGCAGTGCACCCCACAGATCTCAGTCATTCACCGTGTTGTGGCGAATGTGCATGTGTGGCGCACACGCCAGGTCAGGATATAAAACGTTCCCAGCCCACCAGAAGTTCTGTTGTGCCTCATTCCAGCCACCTCGTCGAATTTTATTACTCTAAGGCAGTTGATCTGTTTCTGAACCTTGCACGTGATGGACCACAGCGACTATACTCCTGTGTCTCATGCTGTCCCCATAATATCTTTGACATTCATCCACATTCACGTGACAGCAGCTAATTCTTTCTCATCACCAAGGGTACCACTGCTGTTCATCCGTTTTCCTGTTGGTGGACATTTGGGTGGTGTCCATTTTGGCTTTATGAGTAAAGCTACTGGGAACATTCCATGGAAGCGTTTTTGCAGACGTGTATTTTCATTTCTTTGGGGTAAATACCCAGCAGTAGGATTACTGGGTCGTGGAGTCGTGTGTGTTTGACTTTGAGAAACTGCCGAACTCTGGTTTCTGTTCTTTGCTTCCATCAGCAGCGACAAGGTCGCCAAAGCTCCAACCCTGCCAATGCTCAGTTGTTCGGGCTTTTTCCATTCCAGTCACCCTCCTGCGTGTGCAGTGCTACCTCATTTTTATTATAAAATTTGCCTTTCTCTTAAGCACTTTTTCGTGTGCTTGTTGGTCACTCAAAGATCTTTTTAAATTGAGCTTTTTGTTATTGATCTGTAAGCGTTCTTTATATATTTTGGATAAAAGGCCTTTGTCAGAATTACATATTTTGAATCTTTCTCCAGTCTGGTTTTTGTTTCACAAACCAGTATCTTTTTTAACGGTATCTTGTGGTACAGAGAATTTTTACTTTTGTAACACTGATTTGGCAGCAGTAATGGTGTAGACATCATTGACTTATTCACAGTCTTGGGGAAAGCATTAACATTTCACAGTTAGGTGTGATGCTAGCTGTTGGTTTTGTGGATGCCGTATGTTAGCTCAAGGAAGTACCCAGGGCCTCCTTGTCTGCGGAGAGATCTTACCTTAGAGGGGTAGAGTATTACAGACAGCCGTGTCTGCTGTGGTGATCACACGGCATCTGCCCCTTTATTTATTTATTATTTATCTGTTTCCCCCTGTAGTCTGCTAATGCAGTTACATACGCTGATTAAAGTCTTTCATGTTTCTATCTTCCTCACCTTGCAGCCCTGCAGCAGACTTCCTAAGGTTGGGATGTATTGTCCTTTTATATACTGCTAGATGAGATTTGCTGATATTTTGCTTAGGCTTTTGCATGTGTGTTCATGAGGAGTGCAGGTCTGCAGCTCTCTTGGGACCTCCTTGCTGGGCTCCTGTGTCGACACATGCTCCCCTTGTGAAGGGCTTCTGCCTCCCTGGGCATGTTGGTGTAAGGCTGAGGCTGTTCTTTCTTTGAATGTTTGCTCGAGCTCATGGTGGAAGCCATCTGGGCCAGACCTCTCCAGCAAGGCTTTTAATTAAGGGTTCAATTTCTTTAACAGATGCAAGACTTACAATATTTATATTTTGTTTCTTCTGTCAGTTTTGGTAGGTTTTTGTTTTTAAAGGAAATTGTCCATTTCATCACAATTGTGAAATTCACTGTAGCTCCTAAGTTCTCTCCTTGTGCTTTCAGTGCCTCCGGGATCTGTGGTGATGTCTCCTTTAGCTGTGACATGGGTGCTTTATGTTTCCCTTCTGTTCTCTTGGTCACTCTTGTGTCGAAGGCTTTTCTCTAAGGCACCTGTGCTTTCTGTCTTTGCCCTCTGTTCTTTATTCCTTCCTTTATCTTCACGACGAGCTGTCACTGTTGTTGCTTTAAGCAGTCAGGAGTCCGTAACTTCTACAGTGATTCCCAGGACTTTGCTTCTGCGACACTCCCCATGTCCTCCTTCAGGTCTGTGCCCCTCTCGCTCGCCAGTCTCCAGCTTGTTTCCCTCGAGTGTTCGTATTGTGTCTTTCTTGCAGCTCTGTCAAGGTGTAACTCGCATACTGTGAAAGTCACTATTGTAAATGATTCAGTGATTCTTCATAAATCTAGAGTTGTCTACCATTGTCTCACTCCCTGCTCCCATGCCATCCCTGGCGACCGCCATCTGCCTCTGTCTCTGCACAGTCCCTTTCCTGGATGCTGCATGGATACAGAGTCATGGAGCTTGGAGTGTTTTATGTCTGGCTTCCTTCTTTCTGCAAAACAGCTCTGAGTTTCACCCGTGTTGTAGCATGTGGAACAGTGGTTGCTTTTTTGTTCCTGAAGAGCACCCCGTTGTGTGGCTACACGTGCTCTGTTTGCCCATGAACCGTCTGAGGGGCCACGGGTTGCTTCCAGTTTTTTTCTGTTAAGAATCATGCTGCTGTGAAAATTTGCACCCAAATGCTTGTGTGGACATGTTTTCATTTACCTTACAGAGATGTGCAGGAAAAGAATTGTCAGATTGTAGGGCAAGTTTATGTTTCGTATTTTAAGAAACTGGCAAACTGTTTTCCACATGGGCTGTTGTTTACACTCTCACCAGCAGTATGCAAGGACCCTAGTCTCTCAGGGTCTCTCCACATCAGCGCCAGCCCTTGTTGCTCTTTTAAGTTCTTATTACGGTCATTCTAGTAGATACAAGGTAAGTTCTCCTGTGGCTCAATTTGCATTTCCTTTTCTTTTTTAAGATTTATTTGAGAGAGAGCATCAGCAGGGTGGGGGGGAGGGAGAGAGAATCTGAAGCAGACTCCACGCTGAGCACAGAACTCGAGGTGGGGCTTGATCCCAGGACCCTGAGATCACGACCCGAGCCGAAACCAAGAGTCAAGAGGCTTAACCGACTGTGCCACCCAGGTGCCCTTCAGTTTGCATTTCTTTAATAACCAGTGATGTTGAGCATTTTTTCACATGGTTGCATCGGCATCCATATATCTTCCTTGGTGAACTATTTAGAACTTTTGCCCATTTTTGCATTGGGTTATTTGTCTTACCGAGTTGTAAGCATTCTTTATATATTCTGGATATAAGTCTTTCGTCAGATAGATGGTTTGCAAATATTTTCTCCCAGTCTGGCTTGTCTCTTCATTTTCTTAATGGTATCTTCTGAAACACATGCTTCTAGTATTGATGAAATCCATTGTATCAGTTAATTTCATAGACCATGCTTTTGGTGTGATAACTGAGAAATCTTTGCTCAACCAAGATCATGAAGATTTTTTCCTAGAAGTTTTATAGTTTGAGCTCCTGCATTTAAGTCTCTGATTCACCTTGGGTTAATTTTTGTATGT
The DNA here is from genome assembly GCF_009762305.2 of Zalophus californianus. Lineage (NCBI taxonomy): Eukaryota > Metazoa > Chordata > Mammalia > Carnivora > Otariidae > Zalophus > Zalophus californianus. Next base: position 775,675 of record NC_045611.1, on the reverse strand, counting down.
GGCAAAGGTCTAAAATTCATCCTTTTGCAGGTGGGTGTTCAGTTGTCCTAGCACTGTCTGTTTAAAAGATTATTCTTTCCCCAGCTAAAGTGAGGGTTCTCTTCTGTCAAAAACCAATTTGCCATGGGGCGCTTGGGTGGCGCAGTCAGCTGAACGTCCAATTCTTGGTTTTGGCTCAGGTCATGATTTCAGTGTCGTGAGATTGAGCCCCACATCGGGCTCCACGCTCAGCACAGAGTCTGCTTCTCTCTCGCTCTCCCTCTGCCCCTCCCCCCACACTCGCTCGCTCCACTCTGTCTCTTAAGATAGACGGATACATAGAATCTTTACAAACATACAAACAGTGGGCCGTGCATGTGTTGGTTTATTCTGGGCTCCAGTCAGTCCATTGGTCTGGGGGTCTGGGCTCCCACCCACACCACGCTGCAGTGGTCACTCTTGCTTTAGAGCAAGTTCGAGAGTTGAGAGGTGTGAGTCCTCCACACTTATTCTCCCTTTTCACACTTGTTCTGACCCTTTTGGGTCTTTACCCTTCCATGCGAGTGCTGGGTCAGCTTGTCAGTTTCTGCAACCAGAGCTTATTGGAGTTTTGGGGGGGCGCATGTTGATGCTGCAGCTCAGGTGGGGTAGACGCGCTGCCTCGTTTGTGTTGAGGCCACGAGCCCACAGACGTGGAGTGTCCCTGCCAGGCCCAGAGCTATGCTGTGCTGGTCCTTCCTCGGTCGCCCGCAGGTCGCTCACCGTGCCCAGTCTCCTGTCTCATCCCATCCCCCTTCGGCATGGACCTTTTCCGTGAGCCCGTGTCTCACTGCTTCTGTCCTTTCTTCGGTGCCACCCCATCCGTGTCTCAGTCTGTCCAGTGAATTCATGACTTCAGATAATACGTCTCCTGTTTTGTAATGGTTCTTTTTTGTATTTCCACTTCTCCAGTGAAATCCTTGATTTTCCCTCATTTTGTTCATCTTTTCTTCTAAATTCCATAGGCCTGTTTGTGGTAATTACCTGACTTCCTTGTCTGATAATTCCAACATCTGGATCTTCTGAGGGTCTGGTTCTGTTGACTTTTTCTCCCTGATTATGGGTCACCTTTTCCCATTTCCCTACATGCTTTGCAATGTGGGGGGTGCTAATTGTTGTTGTTAAAAGAATGGTATTATTTCCCCTGAGAGATACGCCTGCCTCCACACAGCCCTTGCACTTAAGGTCAGGGTGTGTGGAACTGGCCCCTCAAACACGGGGCAAGGTCTGTGTGTGTTCAGGGTGCTGAGGTTCAGTCTGTGCGCATCCTGACCAGAGGCTTACCTGGCAGCACAGTGGTGAAGACACCACAGAATGCAGGTGCCGAGCCAGCTTTTCTTAAGGACCGGGGGTAACACCCAAGCTCTGCAACCAGTGAGGCACTTGGAGCATCTTTATATTAACACAGGAAGCATCGGTTACCAAATGAAATAAAAATTCACATGATATTTTCTGACATAATCTCCGTCTCTGCGTGTCTGCTAGAGCCAGGCCCCACGCTGACCCACAGGCTCACGGGCGCCACTTGGGAGAGTGTGAGGTGCGCCCTCTCTCCTGACGCAGACGCAAGGCCGGAGCTGTGCCCCTGCTCTCTGCCTATGGGGCTGTCCCTCCTCACAGATCACCCTGCAGCCAGACGTCAGCGTCCCCGACAGGGGGACTCCTACGGGAAAGGCCAGGGGCTGTGTCACCCAAGGGACACGTCCTGTAGTGGGAGCCACGTACGGGCCTTATAAAGCTGAAGGAAGGGAGAGGTCTCCGTCAAGAGAACCGTGCCGGAGTCAGACGTGTCTGGACGCGTCTGAGCGTGTGCGTGTTTCCTCACGTCTCCCTCCTTTTTCCTTTCTAGGTTTGGGAAAAGCTCTTAGGTTGTGAAACTCCACGGGTTAATGTATTTATGGCAGTGCCTACAATCTACGCCAAGCTGATGGATTATTATGACAGACATTTCACCCAGCCTCATGTCCAGGATTTTGTCCGTGCAGTTTGTGAAGAGAAAATTAGGTAAATGGAAACAGTCCACGCTCCTGCCCAGAAAGCCTTAAAGATCAACTAATATCACATGTTTAGTAAAACAGTCCCAAGTTATAGGAAGCAGTATTTTCCACCCCCTCTGGTGGATAGAGTGAGCTGTGTTTTCTGCGTGTCCATCTGTATTCTGTCTCTGTGAGTCTGTCCAGATGCATCTGTCTCTGTCAATCTGTCTCTGTCTGTCTTGTGGTCCAGTTGGAAGGATGAGAGCTCGCCCCCTGTCCGTTCTGGCCCTCAAGCCCCCCGTCCCCCCGCGGAGCACGCCCACCCCTGCCCTGCCCCTCCCAGACCTGCTGACAAACACCCTTCCTGACAGACATGCGCTGGATCTTCCGGGCCCTTCCATGGCATGAGGCTTGTTCTGCTTTGTCTCACGACCCTGCAGACACAGCATGCTTCTCCCTGATTTTCGCTCAGGGGTGAGCCCCTGAGAGAGTGCACACCCAAGTCGGGGGCTTGGTGAGTTTTCACAGGACCGGGGACATGTGACAGGCTATCTGAGGCAAGCACAGCCTTTCATGGCACACGGAGCGAGCTGCTTGGCCAGCGTGAACGGGACACTCAGTGTGGTGCGTGTGCGTTGGGCCAAAGTGACAGATATCACCCCCGTGAGCCCGCCAGCTGCAGCTGTGGGCTATCTCCTTGCGTCTGCCTCTCCTGCACCTTAGACCTGGAAGCAGTTCATCCACAAACCAAATTCTTACTAGTGTTGCTGTGATTTAGGGTTGTTTGTAGACAGCACATTAGTCGTGTGCAAAGCATGCCTCCAAAGACCCTAGAATTATTTTTTTACTTCAGTAACCTGTTCCTTTTGAAGACCTGTTTTACTCTAAGATGGACCCAACAAATTCTTTTTAAGAGAACAGAGTTAAAATTTAGCCCCCGACTGGCATTTTCTCGTGAGCTCGAGGTACTGGTGTTGACTGAAGAATGCCCTGTGTGTCTGGTTTTCGTTGTCCGGCCGAGGGCCGCCTCCGAGAAGCTAAGGCCGCCTCTGTTGTGCTGGTAGGTTGATGGTTTCGGGATCGGCTGCCCTGCCCCTGCCTGTGCTGGAGAAGTGGCAGGACATCACAGGCCACACTCTGCTGGAGCGGTACGGGATGACGGAGATCGGCATGGCCCTGTCCAACCCCCTGACCGCCACTCGCGTGCCAGGTATGAGCAGCCCCTGCCGGCTGTGTCCTCTCTGCCCCAAGGCCTCAGCTGGGCTGGGCCGGGGAGGACACTGCCCTGCTGGGCCAGAGAACTTCCTTGGGGCGCCAGCCAGGTGGCTGTGGCCTGTCCCCTGTGGGCACTCAACGTTTCTCCCAAGTGGCCAGTCAGGGAGAGGACAGAGAGGTGTTCTGGATACCAGCGTCCTTCCCAGGTGACAAGTGAGAAGCACGGGATCGATCAGGACCCGTGTGCTCAGTAGTGTGCCTCCCGGGGCGGGCGCTGCTTCCATGCAGACCGCAGGGGCCCCTGCCCGAGCCTCCCGTGCAGGCACCCGGAGCCGTGCGGGGTGTTGGGGCAGCGGGTGAGAGGGCCCTCCATGTGTCTGGGTGACCTGCAGCTGCAGACAGCTTCCCGCCCTGGGCTTACCATCAGCCTTCTCTAAGACGTTCCATCTGACTTTAGCTCAGACTTGCACATCCGGGCTGCCAGCAGAGCCCAGGCCTGAGGTGTGGATGTGCTCTGCTCTGACCTCGGCGCTCTCCCAGTCATGGGACATTCCCTCCTCTGGGCCCACAACACAGGAGAGAGCCCGTTAGAAGTAATAGCAAAACAACTCCGGCTCTATGATTATATCCCTGCATCCGTTTATCTTGCACATACGGTGGAGTTCACCCTTCCCACATTCAGTTCTGTGAGGTTTTGAAAACACACGTAGCCGACTACACGCTTGAGACACGGAAGGGTCTGACAGCTCAGACCGTCCCCTTCTGTGCGCTCAGCACCTCCTCCCCCCAGGCCAGGCAAGCACGCACCTGTTTTCCCTTCTTGTACTTGTGCTTTTTCTGGAATGTCGTACAATGAATCCTACAGGACGTGGCCCTTTGGGTCTTTTAGCGGGATGTGTCCGAGACTCATCCATGTGGGCACAGGTTCCTTTCCCTTGCTGAGTAGAATTCCCCGGTGTGGGCAGGCCACTGTTTCTTAGCCTGCTGCCCCACCGAAGGACACTGGGTTGTGTCTGGTTTGGGACAGTTATGGCTGTTGTACATATTCGTGTGCAGCTTCTCTGCGAACATGTGCCTTTATTTCTCATGGGTCATACCCAGAGTGGGGTTGGTGGTCAGAAGGTAGGTGAGTACTAGACTTCCCCAGAAGTGGCCAGACTCTGTCCAGAGCAGCCCCTGATGCAGGGGTGACAGAGGCTTTAGGCAACCACACAAGCTGTCGGGGGCCACATGGCTGGTGTGTGACGGAGTGGATGTTCATACTGTGGCACCGGGACACCCGCTTTGCCATGAGCACAGCAGCGTGACCCAGTTTGGGGGAAGAGAGAGGGGCACAGATGCATGGGGAACCTTCTGGTTCATTAGAAGAGCAAACACAAGACCAGGAGCCAGGGTAGGATGGAGGGCACAAGGGAGGCCCAGCTGGGGGCTCACCCAGGTGGTGGAGGGAGAACCCCCAGGTGAGCGGAGAAAGCAGAGGTCAGGTGACGGTCCCCAACTGACCTGGCCTTTTCCAGCCCCCATGAGGAAGGTAGAACGTGAAGGCTCTGAACCCCACGGACACTTTGAGGAACAGGAGGGTGTGGGTGTAGTCGCTCTTCCTACCGTGGGGGTCAGATACCCGTGACCTTGTCTGTAAGGCAGGCCTCCAGCAGTCGAGACCAATGCTGGTTCTTTGGTTTGGAAAAAGGCAAAGTGTCATTGTTTCTGGAGAAACTGGTAGAGGGCTTTCCTTGGCACCTTCAGTCCCATCTGTGCGCCTTGACGCCTGGGCTGGGCTCACAGTGCACTTGGGACGCGGCCAACCACCCCGGGCCCCACGCCTGCTTCCAGCTCAGGGTCGCTGCAGGCCGGCCCCTCCCTTCTGGCTGCCTGCACGGCCTCTGAGCGTTGCTCTCACGGTCACTGCAGTGACCGCCAGGATCCATTTTTGAAAGTCCTCCAAAGCTGACGGGGCACACAGGGCAAGGCCAGCCTTGAAAGAGGGACCTGCTGCACGAAGAGGGTGGTGTGTCAGGCCCTGGGTCGGATCTTCCGACTGTTCCATCTCTGCGTCCCTGGCGGTTACCATGAAGGGGGATGAATAATTCATGTCCTGGCACTGCTGGGCCTAATCACACTCTAATTGGAGGTGGAGATCAGAGGCACTGATGGCTCCTGCAGGGGGCTCCGTGGAGCGCTGACAGGAGCTCCAGGACCTTATCAGCCTGTTCCCGTTCTCCTGGGGCCAGCTGCAGAGCTGCCTCCCTCCCTGGATGCTGGACAGAGCCACAGGCCAAGTACAGTTATCTGGGAAGAGCCGACAGCGGTCTCAAAGGGATGCAGAAGAAGGACATGCACTTTTGACTGTGGCCGGCACTGCCGCCCAGGGGGACACTGGCAGGGGACGCCGTCCCTGCGGGTGCAGGAGGGGACTCTGCTGCTAGTGGACCCTGCTCTGTCTGGCCAGCTCGGGCGGGGTGGCTGTGGTTTGGGGCCACAGCTGCCCCATGCAGACGGCAGCGTCTTCTCTGGGTAGACCTCACCCCACAGTACCTCCGGCCTGTGAAGCTGGAGTTGTTGTCGGTGCCTGGAGATTTTAGTCATATTGTTGTGTTTGACGCTGTAATTAAGCACGATTCTGCCAGCACTTCCACGAGATCGTAATGGCTGGCAGCAGTCACTGTTGAGATGGAGAACAGGCCAGAGAGGAGCAGGAGGAAGCTGCTTTTTAAAGAATATTCGAAGGAGAAAGCGGTGGATTGAAAGGAGGGGAGGGCGATGGTGGCCGGGGAGGCTGGTGTTTTCGTTGAGGCGGACGGTTATGGGACCCTCTTCTGGTGCGAAGTACGCACTGGGTTCCTGCCCCCATACCTGGCACAGAGCTCCTGGAACCCTCGGGATTTCCTAGATGATCGGCGCCACCACGGGGTCTTAGCTGTTCACGGAAGCCCCTTCCCGAACACCTGAGTCTGTGCTCATGAGAGGAGCTTGGGAAAGCCCCTGAGGGTGGGGCTGGGACCGACCTGCGATTGGAGGGGTGGAAGCTTTGGGGAGGGGAGAGGGGCAATGGGCTGAGTCAGTGGCCGGTGGCTTCATCAGTCATGGGACCTCCATAAAAACCATAAAAACCCTGTGGACGCTGGTGCACAGAGGAGGTGCTGGGGGTGGTGCCTTGGGGGCCGGGAGCTCGGGGACCCCCCCTTCCTGGGCATCTCTTCCATCTGCTGTTCGAGTCATGACCTTCATAAGAAGGGGGTGGTAGGAAACAGTGCTTTGCTGGGTTCTGTGAGCCGCTCCAGCAGATTATTGAGCCCAACGAGGGGGTCATGGGAAGCTCCAATCTGTAGCCGAGCCAGACAGTTGTGAGTCATCTGGGGACACACCACTGTGACTGGCTCGGAAGCCGGCGATGTCGGGTGGAGCCCTTGACCTTCTCCAGCAGCCACTGCAGGCGGCTGCAGGCGGCTGGAGGCAGCCCGGGCCACACACCTGCCCTGTGGCCCCAGGGCCTGGAGGGAGCCTCTGCTTGCTTCCCTCCGGGGATGGGAACATGAGAGCAGGGTTCATCCTTCAGGAGGCAGCACTGGGAGGGCTCGGGGCCAAGCAAGGGTCACACTGCTGCAGAGCTCAGCAGGAAAGGGGAGGAAGAGCCAGCTTTTATTTCTGAGTGAGGCCAGGGGTCCTGCTGAAGCTTCTGTATTGAAGTTGATGAGCAATCGTTCTTCCCGAATCCTTGCCAAGTACTCGTGGGGCTCTTTGCCTCTGGCAGGCACCTGACCAGCCTCAGGAGGTAGTCAGCCGATGACAGTATTTGGTGTTTTCTCTGTGTCGAGGCTCCTCACCCTGGGGCAGCAGCAAGAAAGCATTGTCTTGTCAGGGCCAGCGGCAGCCCCGTGCAGCTGGTGGGGCTGGTGGGGTCCGCACGGCCCGTCTGAGCATCCTCCTGGCTGGCCTCTCCGTCTGCTGCACTCCATCTGCCTTCTCCCTTGAACCTGTTCTGTGGCTTTAACACGTTTTCGTCATGAATCACGACCACACACTGTAGTCACTGAGGACTAACACCGAGGGCAGCCTGCTGAGGTCCGGCCATAACGCACCAGCAGGTGGGAGTAGTGTGAGGACCTCGGACCCTGGCCCGCCACCGAGCCGCGTGTCTGTCAGCCCTTCTGCACAGGCCCAAGGCCTGGGGAGAGCAGCGTACACAAGGGAGGAGTTAAGCTTGTTGCTGAAAAGAATCCACAAGGAAAGGGACCATTCATTTAATCTAGAAAAGGAAAGGAGCTCGAGGTCACCTGGAAAGCGTGTCTAGACCGTGTGTGGAGTGGCATCTGGTCTTCACTGGCCTGTGCTGAGCCAGGCCAGAAGCAGGGCTCGAGGGGCCGGGCTCACAGGCCAGTTCTCGTATCTGGTCCCCGTGTCTCATTTGCACACCGGAGATGAAACTCCCTGGCTTCCCGGCTGGCATCTCGAGTGTCCTGGTGCCTGTGTGGCCACAGGCTGTGAGCAGATGCACCGCCAGAGGACTGGGGAGGGCCCACGTCCCAGACTCCATGGGAAAAGTCTGGAGCAGGTAGATCCACACAGATCCATGCAGGCAAGGGTCGGGGGGTCGGGGGGTCGGGGGTAGAGGAGCTGCTGATGGCTCAGGTTTCCTTCCGGGTGATGGAAAGTTCTGGAACTGGATGGCAGTGATGGTTGCCCAGCATTGTGAATGTGCAGAATGTACTTTGTGATGACTCATTGTATCTCATATAGATTTAACTTGGATACTTAAAATCTTTGGAAGCAAAACAAGAAGACAGGGGGATGGGAGGGAGCTGATCGGTGTGTTTCCCATCAGGCAGGGACACGGGCTCCTGACCAGAGTGGAGGCACGAGGCCACCAGGGTGTGGGACAGCTGAGAGCCCTCTGGTTACAGCCCTGACCTCCCCGCCCCCCAGGACCTCAGATGCAGAAGACAGGTTATAAGGACAGTGCGGTGCCATTCTGGCAACACGAGGCCTGTGTAACTGACCTTCCCAGGACTTTGGATCCCAGAATCCTGAGCTGATGTTGAGCTGTACAGTCAGCCTTCCAGGCATTTGTCCCATGCCAGATCCTCACTGATTCCAGTGGTTAAAATAAAGGGCCTGAAGCCTTGATGTGAGTCCTCACAGATGCTGGGCATTTGGTGTCAGGACCTCTGCCCACGTTGGTCCTTTGTTAGAGTGGCCGTGGGGACTCGGTGTGCAGCAGGCCACTCCACCGGGTACTCCGGGTGGGATAAACACACTGAGCATACCGTGGGTGCCTAATAAATGAACCAGAATGCTGGTGGCATTCTCCACCTGCCAGCTCCATCCCTCTTGGGCCTTCGTGTGCACAGGTGCTCTTCATGCCCCCCAGGGACAGTCCACTGTCCCCCGCGCCCTTACTGCACAGCCATCTGCTAGCGGGGACGTGGCAGCGACCCCAGCCTCCAGCCCGGGTGCCGAGAGCCTCCCCAAGGTGATGGAGCTCTGGAGCATTCGGAGCCGGTCCTCACAGGCCATGGGCGGCTGAGTGCTGGCTGCTGCAGAGCCGGGCGGCCACCCGCATGCACCACGCGGAGCCCTGTCCCCGTGGCTCCGGGGTCTTCTGCTTTCTCTGCAGCCCTGTCCTCCCTCTTCTGCAGGTTCTGTGGGGACCCCGCTGCCAGGCGTCGAGGTACGCATTGTCTCAGAAAATCCGAAGAAGGAGGGCTGCCCCTATGTGCTCCACGCGGAAGGAAATGAAAAGGAGACGCAGGTGGGCCACTCTGGGGGCTCAGCGGGGGGTACGCAGGCATCACGTGGCTGTGGCCGCACGGCCACGGCTGCCCAGCAGGCCAGCCACAGAGGGTGAGGGTCTCTGCTCTGGGGCTAGAGCCCCCACCACACAGGGACGGCCCCTCCTGACAGCAAAGGTGCTGGCTGGTGGTGTTTCTGGGCACCATGGCCATGGGGACAGTGCTGGGCCCGACCTCCAGGGCTCTGCCCTGCTGCCCCGCAGGGTCCATCCATCAGGGATGCTGCGAGGCAGGTTGTGACAGCCTCAGGACAGCCCTTGTTAAAACAGGTTGTTGTAGGCGCCATCTGGTTAAAACTTGTGCAGGCGGGGCCCTGTCCCCACTCAGTGAACGCAGGGCAGGTGTGGCCAGCTCCAGGAGCCTCGCGAGGCCAGTGTGGGCGACTCGCAGAGCCCCAAACATGAAGGTTGCCCCCGGCCGCTGGATTGAGTGGTGGCTCTCACCGTTACTCTGAGTCAACGAGGGTGAAGCAGGGGGAGAAGGGGAGATTATTGTCTTACTTCAGTGAAGATTCTAATAGTTACAATCTGCTAGTCATAAGCAAATGGTAATCAGAAGACACTGGGGTTGGCGGGAGCTGGAATTTTGGTTTAAAAAGAGATTACTTTGTCTAAGCCGATGTGCAGGCTGGACGCCCACGTAAGGGATCTCTATTACGAGGAGTGACCAGCTTCTCTCTCCCTGCAGCCCCACTCTCCCGTTCAGCACCAGCCTCGCCTGTGGCCTCGGTGTCCGTGTCTCAAGTGGGGGGTCCAGGAGACTGCCAAGCACGTGGGTGGAACGGGGTGGTCTTCAGTGTAATCCTACCGTAACGTTCACAGTGACGTCAAGAAGGAGGTGTTCCATCTGCCCAAGACCCCTCACCTGGGCCGCGGGTGGAGGGCCAGCCCGTGGCACCTCGCCGGGCTCCCGAGGCCTTTGCTGCCCGGCTGGGACAGGCCTCCAGGCCCACCCTCGCTCCCTCCACGGTGTGCGGGCAGGCTCCTGGCTGCCCTCGGGCAGACGCCCGCCTCTCTCCAGGAGAGCCTGGAGGCCCTGAACCGTAGCTGTTGCTTCCTGACCACCCTCTGCCGGGGCTTCTGCAGCTGCTCCGGGCCCTCAGCCTCAGCCACTCCTCGTGGAGGTGCTCGTGCCCAGGTCACCTGCGCTAGCATCCGGTGGTCCTGCCGTCCGTGCGGTGATGGGCTGCCTCCCCGTCTGGACACCCAGCCTGTTTGCTGGGTCGGGGATGGCCGGGGGGAGTTCGAGGGCCCCTGGTCCGTCACGGCGTGTGCGTCAGTCCCCAGCCAGCAGCACGGACAGCCTCCCCTGCCACTGCGTCCCCCCGGTGCCGTTCCCCTGACAATCTGGCCTCCAGGCGCACACGGGGCGCATCTCCCCCTGCAATTACAACGAAATCTACCTGCTTCGCAGCTGGGGTGCAGCCCACCCGCCTGACTGCTTCTCGTCCATCTTTACTGCCGTGGTCTGAAGAGCACTCAGTGCTGGAATGCACTTAAATAGGAACACCTGCAGCCCCGGCCCTTGACAGACAGAAGGAAGTGTGTGCTTCCCCGGGTGGCCCTGCGGGTCGTGGGGACGGGAGGGATTGAGGGAGCCAGAGTCCGTCCCCACAGGGCATGCCATGGGCACACCTCTGTCTAAACGTGAAGACGGGGGATTCAGTGCTCCTGCTGCATGTTCTAGAACATTCCCAGCTTGCTCAAGGAGTTGGTACAGAGCTGCCTCGATGACCACATGCAGGCCTCAGGGTCCCCGTGTGCAGCCTGTGACCGGGGAGGCTGCCCTCTCTCCCTTGGTCCTGCTGGCAGGAGCCGCCAGCCATGGCCTGAGTTACTGACCCCTCATCCGGACCATGGGACTCGGGCCTCCTGCATGCTACCTGCGAGGGCCGTGCTCACCTTGCATCTCCCTCCCTCTGTCCTTTCAGAGTGGGGACTCAGAGACACTTGTCACTGTCGCCCCTGGGACCTTGTGGAGGGAGAGTGGCCCATGGGCAGCTTCTGTCTGGCTCCCCACCCCCCTCCACGAGAGCTGCTCACGACCATGTCTTTCCCGGGAGCCCATCGACACCGTGGCGTGTGCATGAACCCGGACAGGCTCAGGCCATCCTGAAGGAAGCATGTCTGTGTTGTTTTCGTGACGTGTCACAGTGGAAATGAGCTAACCTGTTGTCTCATTGGGGACCTCGGTCATTAATGAGGGGGAGGAGCCACGTGTGGTGAGGTGTAGAGGGACAGCGTCTCCAAAGCCAGGATCTACTCTGTTTACAGGACACGTTGCTTCAAGTGGGGACGTCCTCTTTGGAAACGGCATTTGCCCTGCAAACCCCAGTCCTCCTGTGACACGTAAATTCTCAGTACAGCCCAGACTGCTGAGGACTGACGGATTTAACATTCAGAAGTCAGGATGGCTGAAGACGGTTTCTCAGTTTTTTTTCAAGTTTTAGTTGGAAATAATTTCAAACTTCCAGAAAAATTGGAAAACTAAGAGTACGAGGAACAGCTGGCCGTCCACATGCCCTGCCCCCACCCCTCCAAGGGCCAGTGGGTGTCCCTCACGCGGCCGGGGTGCGGGACGGCCTGTGTCACATCCCGGGGATCTCTCACCCACCACTGTGCGCTCCTCCTGTCTGTTGACCAAGCGACATCAGGTGTGCGGCCTTCACTCAGGTTCTGTCTGGGCTCAGGTGGCGCCTTTGCTCTTCACGGTGAGGGGACCCAGAGCTTGGCAGGACCACCTTAGGCCTTAGTGACAGGTGTGGCATCCACACTTCTCAGAGAGGGACAGGGACGCCTGAGCAGGAGCGTGCCGGGCGCTGATGGCGAGTGGGGAGCACAGAGGTGCCCAGGAAACCTTCCCTGAGAACCTCCCCTGGGCCAACTTGCCATGGGCGCCTCGGCCTCGGGTTCTCCCATGCCTGCCTTCTTTCATCCAGCCTCACTCTGGGCCGGACACTGTCCGCTGGAGCCACCAAGGTCCAGAGACCGGGTGTTGGCAGTGATGGTGCCCAGAGATGGTGCAGGGCAAGGTGTCCCCCAGGCCTGTGCAGCCTGGGAGCCCTTGGTGCTTCTCTGGCCAGAACCCAGCACCAGCAATCAGGAGTGAGTGGCTGGGGGGGCTCTGGGGGCTCTGCCCTGCAGAGGGGTGTCCCTGGGGAAGACAGGAGTGGACGGAGGGCTGGGCCCAGCGCTGCTTCCCAGATAGCGGGGAGAGCCCGCGTTTGCTCTCACAGGCCCAGAGCAGGAGGGGAGAGGAGCACAGACCTGTGTCTGCCAGCGATCATGGCGGCGGGGCAATGCCTGGAGTCCATGAAAGACCGTGACAGCCCAGGAGGGTGGCTCACTTGTGCCAGGCTCTCATCACATCTGGCCGGGCACATGTGTGCACCCTGTAGGGCACAGTCTGGGATCCCACTCTTGGTCCTTGTGTGGGGAAACCGTCATGTCTCATCCATGTCCCCATCATGGGGTTGCCCTGGCTGTGGCTGGTTGGTGACGTGGCCAGCAGCCCGGGGGCACCCAACTCTCCCTGCCACGCACAGCTCTGCGCTCTGTCCGGCAGGACTGGGGGCGCTGGAAGCGTGGGCTCCCCTCTGCTACCTGGACAAGCCCCCCGCTCCACCTTCACGGGTTCCTCTGGCTTCTGTCTCATCTCCCTGCTGGGCCGCAGTGAATGCCACGTCTGCCTGCAGGACCCAGTGGCTTTGTTTGCCGTGGTGCATCTTGCATGTGCTGTGGCCGCCCACTGGCTTCGCCTTTAAACTCCATGAGCACCTCACACACTGTCCGTATCTGTTTATCTATTTTCCAAGTGTTCACTTTCCAGAGAGCCAGGCCCTCGCCAGCAGCACCGGGGTCCATCCGTAGACAAATGGCTTCACAGCTGAATGTAACCCGCTGGCCTTCACGTAGAAACATCTCTGGCTGACGACGCAGAGATACCGCGTGTGCTATTCGGGCTGGAGCAGGGCAGCAGCAGCGAGCTCTGCTTCCCTTTATTTCCCCTTAAAAATTAATTATCTTGTGTTTATCCATATGCAAGCTGTCACTCTGGACAACAGCCTGCTGGCTTGTCTCTCCTCCCGATGGCCACCAGCATCTCCTGGGCTCCTCCCCGCATCTTCTCCCATCCCTGCCTATCAGTGCCATCTGTCGCGGCTGTGTGCCACCAGCTGCTGCATGTGACCCGCGGCAGGGCGAGGACTGGGGGCGAGGACCATAGGGCCTGGACGTGCGCTGGTCCTGCCATGGGTGGGGAGCCCAACTGCCCCACGAAGGCACTCACCTCAGACAAACGGCCGACCGTCATCAGCCACGTGTCCCTTGTTTCTTGGGATGCAGCAGGTTACCCCCTCCCTAGCAAGGACCAGGTAGGAGGTGGCACTGCCCCGAACAGGGAACCTTCACAAGTAAGAAGGCCAGGGGCCCTGATGTGCCCCATGAACGTCTGCAAGCTCTTAGCTGCCCTGTGCCTCCCTGTTCCCGACAACCAGAGCCTGCTTCCAGATACCCTTGAAAGCATGCTCCTTCCTGCCATGGGCCTCGTCCCTGCGTGAATGTCCAGATCCTTCCAGTCCAACCCATGTACTGAGGCCTGAGCAGTGGGCAGCCAGGAGGAGGCAGCCATTCATCAGAACACAGTGGGAGCCCACAGCCAAGGAGGGACCCAGGGGCCTTCAGGCTCAAGAGCTCTGCTATGGGTCCTGCCCCTCCACACCGGCCCCCTTGGCCCATAGCCCACCTGCCTGCCTTCCTGCACCCCCTTCCCCCACGCCTTCCTCCACGGAAGGTTGGAGCAGACCCCTTATCATGAACTTGGGCAGGTGTCGGGGGCTTTCCAGCAACACCTGCTGCTGATAGAGAAGAAGACATTCAGGCTCCTTCCCATGAGGAAACCTTCATTCTAGTGCTGGAGGTTCTCTAGCATGGCCTCTGGTTGGAGTAAAATGGGGCGGGGGGCCTTGTGCAGGGGTGCACATGCCCAAAGACAGGAGTCCCCTGTGAAAACAGCCCAGGCTTTCTTGAACTTGTGATAGGTGCTACGTATTTCAGCAGGGTCTATACCTAGGTTATATGTTCTCCATTGGTCTGTGCATCTTTTTCTTTGCCAACACCAGTCCTAACTCCTGTGGTTTTACGGTAAGTCTCAGAACGATGGCGCCATGCCACCAATTTTATTCTTCTCGTTCACAGTTCTAGCTATTCTAGTTATTTTATCTGCCATACCAATTTTTTTAAAAGACTATTTATTTATTTATTTGAGAGAGAACAAGCATGAGCAGGGGGAGGGGCAGAGGGAGAAGCAGACTGTCCGCTGAGCAAGGAGCCCAACATGGGGCTCAATCCCGGGACCCCAGGACCATGACCTGAGCCACCAGGCACCCGGCCTGCCATACCAATTTTATAAATAGTTTGTCTATATCTATAAAAGCCCTCTGGGGATCTTGATCAAAATTGCATTAAATCTGGGGTGCCTGGGTGGCTCAGTCAGTTAAGCATCCGACTCTTGGTTTCGGCTCAGGTCGTGATCTCGGGGTCATGTGATCAAGCCCCGCATCGGGGTCTGTGCTCAGCACAGTTTGCTTCAGATTCTTTCTCTCCCTCTTCCTCTGCCCCTCCCCTTGTTCACATTCTCGTTCTCTCTCTCTCTCTCTCTCTCTCTCTCTCTCTCATATTTTTTTAAATTGTATTAAAGGGGCACCTGGGTGGCTCAGTCCGTTAAGCATCTGCCGTTGGCTGATTCTCCTTCTCCCTCTGTGTGCGTGCTCTCTTTTTCTCAAATAAATCTTTAAAAAAATATAAATAAATTTAAAAAAATAAAATTGCATTAAATCTGTAAATCAGTTTAGGGAGAATTAACATCTTTGCTCTGCCGCGTCTTTCTGATCCATGAACATGGTATGCCTCCACACACACTTAGGTCTGCTTTGGTGTGTGTTTCGTGTCCCGCTGGACTTATAACCAGGTATCCTTCTTCTCCTCTCTCCTCCTTCCCGCCACCCTCCTCCTCTCCTTCTTTTTCAGTTATTGTAGGTGTGGCATTTTCTGTTTGTTTTTGAACTGTTCATTGCTGGCATATAGAAATACAATCAGTTTTAGTGTATTGGTTTCATATCCTTTAGTAGTCTTGTTAAATTCCCTTTGTAGTTTTAGAAGGTATTTTGGTAGCTTTTCTAGGACTTTTTATATCAACAATCATGTTTTCTCCAAGTAGGAGCAGTTTTCCTTCCGTCTTTTCAATCTGTATGTTTTCATTTCTTTTTCTTGCCTTAATTGCCCTGATGAGGATTTCCAGTGTGATGTTGAATGGGAAAATATTAAATATGACATTAGCTGCAGGCTTTTTGTAGATTCCATTCTACATATGATATGCAGAGCTCTTATCATGAACAGATGAAATATTTTTTTTTTTTTTAGAGGAGGGAGAGGGGCAGAGGGAGAGGGAGAGAGAATCTCAAGCAGACTCTGTGCTGACCACAGAGCCCAACACGGGGCTCAGTCTCACAACCCTGAGATCACAACCTGAGCCAAAATCAAGACTCAGATGCTTCCCCAGCTGAGCTACCCAGGTGCTCCTGGATGAAATATTTGCAAATGCTTTTTTTACATCAACTGATTTTTCCTCATTAGGCTGCTGATATAGTAGATCACGTTGGTTGATTGAATCAGTATTGAATCAGCCTCGCATTCCTGGGACAAACCCCACTTGCTTGTGGTACATCATTTATTTTATATTTGCTGGATTGGGTCTGCTAGCATTTTGCTGAGGATGTTTGCATCTGAGGTTTCCTTTTGTTGTGCTTTTTTGTCTTGTTTGGGTATCAGGGTAATGCTAGCATCATAAAATAGGTTGGGAATTATTCCCTCTTCTGCTTTTTGGAGGAGACTGCATGTAATTGGTATTATATACTTGTTATAATGTTGAATAGAATTTACCAGTGAAACCATCTGGGCCTAGAGGCTTTCTTTTTGGAAGATTTTAACTATTAATTCATTTTCTGTAATGGTTATAGGACTATTCAGGTCATCTAATGCATCTTGGGTGAATTTTGGTAGAGTGTGGTTTTTGAGGAAAGATTTTACTCCATCTAAGTTGTTGGATTTACACACATAGCGTTTCTCACGGTGCCCCCTTATTAATCTTCTCGTGCCTCTGTGATCCCCAGTAGTGCCCCTTCCCATTTCTCTCATGGACAGTTTGTGTCTTCCTTTCTTTGTTATTCTTCCTACAAGTTTATCTGTTTATTGAGCCTTCTTCAAAGAACTTGTGTTTGGATTCCTTGAGTTTTCTCTATTACTTTTCCCTTTCCCAGTTCACGCATTTACTGGTGCAGATCTCCCTGCAGCACCGTTGGGACTTGCCCCCCGCCCCACCCCCGCCAATTTTGATGTGTTTTCATTTTCATTCAGTTCAAAATATTTTCTGATTTTCTTATTTCCCTTAAGACTTCTTCTTTGACTCATGGATTATTTAGAAGAGTGTTGTTTATTTTCCAAGTGTTTGGAGATTGATATCTTCCTGTTACTCATTTTTCGTTTAATTCTGTTACAGTCAGAAAGCATACTGGATAGGATTCCAGGTCTTTTAAATTTGTGAAGGCGTGTGTGTGTGTCCCAAAACATGGCCTTCTCGGTGAATGCACATGCTGCTGGTTCAGGTTGCAACACAGATGTCAGTCTCGTGCACGTGGTTGGAGGTGGTCGGCGGTGCCCGGCCCCGCTCATCCCCGAGCATCTGACCATTTCTAGCGTGGGGTGGGGGGTGACTCTCCCACCGTAATTGTCTGTTTCTGCTTTTGGATTTTTGCTGGTGTATTCTGAAAGTCTCTTACTTGGTGAATGCGCATCTCTAGTTGTTATGTCTTCTTGGTGAACTGACCATTCTGTTGTCAGGTGACCCTGCTTGTTCTTTGTTCTTACATTGACTTTGTCTGCTGTTGATAAAGCTGTAGTCAGTATAGTTTGTTTTGATTGGTGTTCTGTGGTCTGTATGGTCCCATACCCTTGCTTCTCACCTGCCTGGGTAACTGTCCTGGAAGTGAGTTTCTTATAGACGGTATAGGGTTGATCATGTATGATTTTTCAGTCCAGTCTGGCAATCTCTTAATTGGTGTGTTCAGAGCTGTATGTACATTTAACATGATTACTGAGATGCTTGAACCTCACCTGCTGCCATTTGTTACCTCCTCATGGTTTGTCTGCTCGGTTCCTCGTTGCTCAGCTTCCCTTTCACTGCCTCTTTGGACTCATTCTTTTGTGTTACATTTTCATTTACCTGTTGAGTTTTTGACCATTTGCTCTTATACAGTTTTTTAGTAGTTCTAGGGACTACAATATACATACTTCACTTTTTGAGACCTACTTAGACTCAGCACTTAACACTCCCCAAAGAAGTAGAATTCCTACAGTCAGAGAGAAAACATTCAGTGACCCTTATTGAAGGTGGCGAGGCAGACTCTATTAAGGACCATTGGGGTAGTTGTAGGGCCCCTGCAGAGAGGTTTCACAACTGTGAATGCAGCGGGCCCAGTGGACATTCACTCCCAGGCAACAGGTGGGATCAGGGGGTGGACACTTGCTGAGGGGACACATCAGGGCCGAGTGGGGAGTCTGGCTAAACCGATCTGACAGGATCTCTGCTGAGGGCAGGGTGGGGTGATCAGATGTCACCTGGAGGTGATAGCAGATTTGAGGGTGACCAGGTATCAGGGTGGGGGACTCTTGCTAAACTGATGTAGCAAGGTTCTTGCTAGAACTGGATTTTACAGGAGGGGCTCAGATGCCCTAGGAGAAGGTTCGGGAGCCTGACTACAGGCTGGTCAGGCAAAGAATCTTTGTTGCCCCCGTATGGGGTCACTTTGCCTTCTCCCTGTGCCACCTAGTTGTCATGTGGAATATCTACGTGTGGTATAAGCACCATTAGATGGGGTTATAGCGTTTGCTTTCTGCCTTCCAAATTATTTGAAAGAACTCATGAGGAACAGGATGGTCAGTTTTATTCACCCAGGTATTTACTGATTCTGTTGGTTTTATTTCCTTTTTTTTTTTAAAGATTTTATTTATTTATTTGACAGAGAGTGAGAGAGTGAGAGCAGGAACACAAGCAGGGCGAGCGGGAGAGGGAGAAGCAGGCTCCCCGCTGAGCAAGGAGCCCGATGCGGGGCTCGATCCCAGGACCCCGGGACCATGACCTGAGCCGACGGGAGACGCTTAATGACTGAGCCACCCAGGTGTCCCCTGAACATTACTTTCACTGGATCTGGGACTCAGGGCCAATGCTTGGAAGTGGGTCCCCCATCTCTGGTGAGAACAGTCTGACCTTGGCAGTGGATCAGATAAAGGGCAGCAGTGGGAAAATGGGTGAAGTTCAAATAAAGTATGATTTGGTTGGAAAACAAACAGACCTCCTCCACACCGGCTGGATGGCGGGCGCCGGGCTGGGCCCTGAAGTGGGAAGTGAGCCGAGAGCTGCTGGTGCGGGGCAGGCTCTGGTCGCCCGCCCACTGCGTCGGCCTGAGAAGTGTGGGCTATGCCCAGGCCTCAGGCAGATGAGTCTGACAGTTTGACAGCCTTTGTCGAAGGGTCTCTGGTTTTTTGTTTTTTTTAAGTGGGGGATGGTTCTTCCCCAGAATAAGTTCATTCCAGGTGGGAGCTGATGAGTCAGAACAGAGTGTCCCTGGCCTCCATTCAGTCACCTTTGCTCTGTGTGACGATGGCTTCCCGCAGGGCCTCCTGACGCGCACGGTGCTCTGTGCCTCCTTTTTCTGGCTTCACTGAAGTCCCACTCAGTTTCTTGTAAAGCCCAGCCTCCTCCTGGCCTGCGCTGTGGTCACAGCAGAGAAGCAAACCTCTGCTTCCCAGGACCACGTGATCTGGGTGCCACTCTGTTCCAGGCACCTGGGGCCGGCCCACAGAGCCATCCCCTCTTGCTTGGCTGCGTGCTCAGACTCCTTCTCACCAAGCAAAGTGACTGACTTCAGAAGGCCCCACGGGAGCCACTGAAGCCGTGTATGTGGTGTGGTGGCTGCCCACGCCTCCCCGAGCCTCCCGTGTGCCGTGTTTGCACAGGAAACACCCTGAGATGGAGATTCATCAATACCAGGAGCACAGCTTTGAGAAGCGGATGGGCAGCTCGAATCCAGCCAGGCGCCGCCTGTGACGTGGGCCAGTGACTCATGGCTTTGAGTCTAGAGGACGAATGCGGGGTGACACACAGCTCCCCGCCATGATGGGGCCGACACCGCTCCTAGCCATCTGATTGAGTTCCAGCGTTGAAAGATGCATTTTTCAGTCATTTCCAACAAAGTGTCTAATTTCAGAAGAGGGTGTGGTCGTTGGGGGGGGTCACAAGGAAGGCAGGTGGAGTCCCCATCCTGAGAGGTGTGTGCTCTCGCCCATGCTGCAGGTGATCCCAGGGTTCAAGGAGAAGGAAGGGGAGCTCTTGGTCAGGGGGCCATCTGTGTTCCGCGAATACTGGGACAAACCAGAAGAAACGAAGCATGCCTTCACCTGGGATGGCTGGTTCAAGACAGGTAGGAGGGGGCCGGGCGGGGCGGCCTGGACACCCCAGAATCTTCTGTCCAGGGCAGAGATGGGGTGGCGTGCACTCCGTGTCTCCCGTCTTCAAAGCTGCATCCTCACGCTACCCCCAGGACCCCACCAACCTCTAGAAGGAAGGCAGCAGCAGGGCCTGGATGTCAGAGAGCCTCCCCACCCCCCCTCCCACCTATCACGAGCCCCCTGCTTTATAAATCTTCTTGCCCAACCCCCGCACCCCCAGGATCCAAGTCGTCCTGGTAGGACATGGTTCCTGTTTCTTTTGGGTGATTTTACATTATTCTCCACCCTACGCCTGGGGCGCTATGCTTGGTGTGCAGGTGGCGCCCTCCCAGCAGGACCCAGAGCTGCTCAGGATGCCCCGTCTCCCCTCCTTGGCCCCAGCGGTCCCAAAATGTGGACTTTACAGCAGACATTATGAATATTAGATTTGCAGCTCATTGAGAATGAGCTCCTGGCATGTAGGTGGTCCTTTTCTTTTTGCCCGTCTGTATTTGTAAAACTTCGTTGCTGACGATGCATCATTTCATAGTAATCTTAAGACAATATTTTCTAAAAAGAAAGACCTGCGTTCACACCTCCCCACATGCAGCCCCAGAGCCAGAAGCCGGCCTCATTCCCTGTCCTGTGGGAGCAGAGCTGAGGAGAAAGGCTGCAAAGCAGGTGGAGCGGGCTGCCATGGGGCTGCCGCGCATCTCTTAGGAGAGAGCTGGTGGCTGTGGTCCCTGGTCTCATGGCCGCACAGCGGTCGCATGAGCGCCTCGCTGAGCTCAGACCAGCATGGGTGCAGGGGTGGGGTCGCGTGTCCACTCTCATCTGCTGCTGTCACAGACCCGAGGTCACCGAGTGACAGCAGGGACCCGCATGGGCCCGGCAGTCTCAGGGTGCTGTGTAGGCCTGCCAGGTGAGGGTTGGGTGTGAAGGGGGCAGGTGGAGGGTCTTCCTGGTGGGGGGTGTCAAGGGGCCCCCTTCCTGTCGCACTGCCAGGTGGCACTGGGTCCAGACTTGCTGGTCCCGGCCAGTCTCACGTCCACCCTGTGGTCCTGCAGCTGTCTGTGGTTCTCTGCTCTGTGCCTGTGAAGTACGCATCCCGGCAGCTGCAGGGGAGGTATCAAGCTCCCCTGAACCTCCATGCCAGGCACAGGAAGCCGGTGTGCAGGTGGTTAGGAAAGGTGTGCAGCATGGACATCTGTCAGCCTTCAGAGCGAGGCCGGACCTCAGGATCCCTGATGGGAGCAGAGGGTTCCATGTGGTCGGGCCCCAGGAGCCCTGGTCACCTGTTTCGGGGTGCCCTGTCTCCGTGCGAGGGTGCGGTCAGCATGTTAACACGCCTGGCTTCCCTCGTGAGCACGGCGTTCCCACGAGCTGATGTGACAGCAGCAGGCCCCTATCCGTCATTGTCCCTCAGGTGCAGGTTTGTACGTCCCTCCTGCAGGCCTCTGAATGATCCCTGTGTGGAAACCTGACTTGCTTTGTGGCCAGGTTCTCTTATTTTTAAATTCAGATAAAAGCTCTAGGGTTTTTTTTTTCTTTAAAAGCACAGGAACCCAAGCCCTGTGGATTTGCCGGGCGGCAGCAAAGGAAAGTGTGGGGCAGTCAGCGTTAAAACACTCAGTCACGCTGCTGATGAATATTTGAGTTGAAAAGGAATAGCATGCATTAATTATTGTAAAGAGATGTCTTTAGGAGAAAATGATTTTGAAATTCAGTTTAATTTCATTGTAATGCGCCGCAAACAGGAAGGGAGTGTGTGTGTTTAATTGGCTCTCGGGGGTGAGGCCTGGGAGCCGTGTGCCTTTGTCACAGGCCATTAGCGATACAGGCTGCATAATGAGCGGGCGCAATCAGCTCGCAGCTGCCGGCTCCTGCAGGGAGAGCATGATATTAAATAGAAATCAGGGTAAATTAAACTTAACCCTTTCCCTGGCCAGCCCCTCCTGCCACGGGTTCTGGTGGGAGCTGGAGAGCCGCTGCTCGTGGGCCTCGGGGAAGGGCCAGGTCCACGCCCGGGTGAGAGGACAGAGGTCACCAGCTGTTCCTGCCCTCCCTGCCTTGCCCTGTCCTCCTTCCCCAGATGTGCAAGGAGCTCCTTGCCAGCCCCCCAGGGGTCACGGCTGCCACAAA
Source organism: Zalophus californianus (assembly GCF_009762305.2). NCBI lineage: Eukaryota > Metazoa > Chordata > Mammalia > Carnivora > Otariidae > Zalophus > Zalophus californianus. The sequence continues at coordinate 753,994 of NC_045611.1, read as the reverse complement.
GGAGACCCAGCATCTCCCCCCAGAAACTGCCAACAGCCACAGTGACCCTCCTCCCGGCTCTTACTTGAGCACCAGCACAACCAGAGAGAAGCTGTTCGCCATGTGCACGGGCACCGGCACTAGCCCAGGGCAGGGGGACAGGTGATTCCAGGAGCCAGGCGCCCTCGGGCCTTTCTGTTGACCCTGCTGTCCGAGCAGAAGACAGAGGACAGAGGACATGGAGGTGAGGACACGGGACAGAGGTGAGGACACGAGGGTGAACATGAAATGGGGACGAGGACACGGAGCTGACATGGGATGGAGGTGAGGACACGGAGCTGGGGACACGGACGGACATGGGGACCGAGCTGAGCAGACCTTACAGTTCCTCTGATGCCTGCCACTCAGCTCAGATGCTGCTGACTGAGCGTAAGGACACGAACGGCCTCTGACTTGCTCTAAAAATCCTTCATCGTGCACTGTTTAGTGTCACGACGCGGACCTGGTAAACAGCGCGCTAATTCGGCGTCAGTGCGCTGCTCGGGCGTACTTAGGGGACGGGAAGCAAGGACCCTGGGAAAATCCACCAGAGCGTCGGCGGGTTCTCGCCTTCCTCCAGGGCAAGCACGTGACGTTACTCCCAGAGACAGACATTAGAGCAGGGCGACAGAGGGGGCCCTGGCGGGCATCGGCGCCCACATGGGGATGCTCCCCAGAGCTGTGCCCCCAGAGGCACGCTCACGGGGCCCGGGCAGCCCTGGCGATGGGCAGATCCCAGGAGAGCAGAGAAGCTGGCCATAAAAACACGTAAGATACAGTCTCTTCCTCACGGTGAGAGAGAAACACAGACAGAGGTGGACTCCTGTCGCCAAATTTGAAAGATTCTGACCAAGTTGGGCCTTGCTGCCATGAGGCGGGTACTTTCCCCTGCAGGTAGGAAGTGTGGGTCAGGAGTGTTTCTGGGAACCTGGTCAAAGGGGATGACGAGAGGCAGGCAGAGCCGGGCGCACGGACGTCTGCCACAGCGTTATTTAGAAAGTGCGAGGTGGGTACTCTGCATCCGGCCATAAGGGACACTGCCCGTGTCCACAGGTGTCCAGCAGCGGCTGTTGGGAGGCCCTTAGAAACTGTGTTCTGGAGAGCGGTGACATGAACTGATGATGCGTCTTGCGCGTGCGTGGTTCTCACAGCCGCCGGCCGCTGTCCCCTGTGGCAAGGCTCCTTCCTTTCTTGGATGCCTGGCCTCTGGTGCTCCCTCGGTGAGCATCATCGCTCTCAACGACACGGCACGACACACTAACGTTTCACGCCTCCGATGGAGAAGGCTTCAGCAGCGCTCAGGCCGTGTCTGCTCACTTCTGCCTTGCTGCAGTTGGGGTTCTGCTTTCCTGCTCCAACAAGATCTTCTGTCTTGGCCAGTAAGTCACAGTTAGGAACTAGGCCGCGCGCTGCGTGTTAGCGGGTGTGGGTGCGCGGAGGGGACAGCTGTCACCGACCTGTGCGCCCGCTGACCCGGGAGGCAGGGTCACCGTGAAGGCTGTGCCAGGCAGCGGGGCCCCTCTGGGCACACTTGGCAGGACCGGCCATGCAGTCTGCAACTGGCCAGGCCCCGGTACTGGCGGCCCCTTCTGTGCACAGAAGGTTTGGATGTGTCATGTCTTGTTTTTTTATCTTGCTTCAAAGTTCTTTGTTTCCCAGGGCTCGCGGGGTTGCGCTCCTGGGTCTCTCCTGCCCCTTGTCAGGCTTTGCATTCATAAAGCTTGTCTTGGACCCTGTTTCGTGGGCAGTGACGCGGTGACCCAGTGGCGACATGAGGCCGCGTTCCCTCTGTTGGATGTCGAGCTCCAGCTGCATTCAGGCTGGCTCCTGGGGTCCCCGCGCTGTTCCCATGTCGGTCCCAGACCCCTGGGCAGAGGAGAGTGTGTCAGTTTTCAGTTTTTATCAGAGTGATGTGGGCATGGCTGGAAGACCCGTGGGTCTGACCAGTGGCCATTTGCACCTGGGCTCTGAGGCTGCTCTCCACACCCGTCCCCTCAGTGTCTGCACCGTGGGGCCGTAACGCAGCCTCATGGGGACCGTGGTCCTTCTGTGCTCTCGGTTCCCTGCATGAGGCACCCCGGTGCCACCCTGCCTGCTTGGGGGAGACCCCCCGGGCCTGCCGCCCCACCATCCCCCTCCTGAAGCTTCTTCCTTTCTGCTCCACAGTCTGGGGGCTGCATTCCCCAGGAGCCTCCTGACAGTAGAGGTGTGGGGTGTGCATTTTGGGGAGTGGGTGTGTGACAGTGTCTTCGCTCGGCCGGGCGAGGTAGAGTTCAGGGTTAAAAATGCTCTTTATCGGTTTCTAGCTTCCACGCTTGGTACCAGCTGCAGCCATGTCCTTCCTGGCACCGTACGACCTTTCCCCTCTTTGGAGTCCTAGAGAATCTTCTCCATCCCAGAGTCCATGTCGGACAAGTCGAGTGCCTTGGGTGCCCTGACTTTGACGTCCCTCCTAGTGCTGGCGCTGGGACACTGCATCCTGTGATGCTGGGAGCTGTCCGGCTGATTCTCTCCGCTCCGGAGCCTGGCTGACACCTGGGGGCTGAGAGCAGGAAGGACACCTGGGAGGCCGAGCTGCCGCATGGCTGGGGGGAGTCGACCCACCATGAGCTGCCCCCTACCCGCCCCAGCCCCCCAGGCCTGTCTTGGGGCGATACCAGAACAGCCCGTGCCAGGCTCAGGGGGCTTGATGGTGCCCAACATGTGCCAGGAGCAGAGTGGGGGGCTGGGTTCTCATCTGCCACCCTGCACCACCCGTGCACCCCCGGGAAAGCAGGGCAGGTGTTTTCCAGGAGGGGCGGGGTGCTGACACCTGAGGGACAGACAACCTCATTGGGCGCATTAATTAACATCGTGGTGGGCAGTTTCTTGTGCTTGCTTTTGGTCGTGAGTTTAGTTAACACAGATTCTTTTCTGAAATTATTGTTTAGTCAGTGTGTTGCAGACACTGGAGTGACAACTTGGGGGTGAGCCCCCAGGGGAGGCAGGACTTCTCCACAAACCAAACAGCGGTTTCTTAAAACACTTTCTTTGCAATAGGTAGAGATTCACAGGAAGTTGCAGATGGCGAGTAGGGTGGCCCCTTGCACCTTCACACCGTTCCCCAGTGTCCACGTCCTGGTCACTAGCACAACACCAGAGCCCGTCCCTGGGCTTGTCCAGGGCCCCCCAGCCCTACACACGTATGTGCACCTGTGTGTGGACTCTGCTCACCATCCTCAGCACACATGGACGTCCGTGCTGCTTTGTGGCCCCACATATGTTGCCCTCGCCCCCCAGCCCACTGCTTGTTGTTCAGAGAGTGGCACAGAGACAGACCTGACAAGTGTAACCTTTGGGGATTGACCTTCTTCTCTCAGCATGATTCCCTTGGCCTCCACGTCCCCTGGCCAGGCCCCCACGCTCCACACCAGACCCCGCATGAGGCAGACATTTGGGGAAGCACGGAAGGGGGTGCAGCCCCGTGGTGTGGGTGAGCCCGTGCTCGGTGTCACTGCCCCAAAACAGGCTCAGCCCACATCTCCCCAGAGGCAGGGCTGGACGTTGGCCACAGAGCAGGCAGCTTGGTGTCCAAGGTGAGGCCGGGCCTGACGTGTGTCACGTGGCACCAGAGGGAAGGCTCTGGGCCCCCGTGGGAGCACAGGAGGGGGTGTGCTTGTCAAGGAGTATCTCCGCCTACACTGAGCATGAGCATGTGTGGCAGGTCAGTGCTGTCCCCGTCTGTCCCCTAGCTGCGTCTGGGAGGCACGTGAGGGTTTCTTCCTGCTGCGGATGGCAGGCGCCACAGGGCCGCACGGAGTCTGCAGGACTGCCCACAGCTCCTCAGATGCCGCAGCGCATCTGTCCCCGCTCCCACTTTGTTCAATTTATCCAAAACCTTAAAGTCGCCTGCTCCAGGGTCTTTGGGTTTGGGCGCTTGCTGTCTGTTTAACTCGCCTTCCTGGGAGCTACCGATTCAGGTGCATGGAGGCGCAGGGGAAGCTGAGGGAGCCGCGTGGCCTCCCGTGCCATTCCTGCCACGCTGTGCTCAGGGCTCTGTCCCACCCAGGAGCATGGCAGGCGGGCAGCGCTGTCACACGTGGATGTTGGGCAGGGCTCTGTACACGGCTTCCACCCTCGCCCTCCAGGACCCCTCTTTCTGAGCCCCATCCCGGCACTGGGCACGTCCTGCCCTTCAGAGGTGGGCTGCCCATGGGTTAGACACTCATGGGAGTTTGGGGACAACGCTGGCCTCCCATCTCTGTGCTGGGATTCAGCGTCTGTGTCAGCCAATACCCAAGGAAACGGAGCAGAAAGGCCTGGAAGGGGAGTTGAGGACCCTTGTTTCTGGGACTGGGCCTCAGTTCTGAGTGTGTCCCCTGATCAGCCTGCGCTCCCTGGCCCCTGTAGTCCTGCATTCAGAACTGAGACGGCTGGCATCTGTAGGTCTCCAGGCAGCGTGGGAAGGGGTCCCCGGAGAGCAGGGCAGTCCCATCCCTGTCCCCTTCACAGTGAGCAGACGTGGTGCTCCCCCATCCAGGGATGTGAGCCAGAGCCTGCTGCCTCCCTTCCTGGTGCTAAGGGCAGGACCAGAAGAGCAGCCCAGGGGGCAGGGGCCGCATCCGGGAGATGCCCCCCAGCCTCAGCAGCCGTGGTCTGGGCAGTGCAGGGCATCTCCGGCAGGACCAGGGACAGGAACCTGAGCCCAGGGCAGGGTCCCTCGCTCTGCTGGGTCTCTGGGCAAGTAGAGGTGGTGGGAGCAGGTCCAGGAAAGCACCGGAGGGCCCGGGGCTAGAGCAGTGTCTGTCCAGCAGCAGGAGGCAGTGACAGCTTAGACTGGGCCCCTCGGTGCCTTTAAGGAACCGCTCTCCGGAGAGCACGCAGCCATCCAGTGGGGAGGGGACGCAGCCAGAGCGGCGGCTACACCCCAGGAATGAGGAGCACAGGGGGCCTCATGGGACCCAGGGCAGACTTCATCCACCCCAGGCCTCCCTGCGGCCCCTCCTGCTCCTGCACACCTGCACCACTTACCCCCAGCCAGCTGCCACCCTGCAGGCCATCCTGGGGCCACGATGCCCTTTCCAAGGATGCACTTGCAAAACTTCTGCTTCCTCTGCTTCCTGTCAGCGGGAGAGAACCTGCCACACTCGTGGCCTGTCTTCTCGGAGCCTCGCCTTCCCATGCCGCCATAAGTAAGCCGGCTACCCATCCACGCACAGGCATCTGTCTCGTTTATAGACTGGGTCATGCCCTGGCTGCGGCAGATGATGGATGGTGCCTTGCTGCATGGGTGGCGTGACTTGTAATGAAACATTGATGATTTATTCCAGCTAATGACCCAGCATGGGGCTCGGGTGTGTGAGCATAGGCGGGGCAGCGCCAGTGCTGTTCTCAGAGGGCTGGATGGGGGCGTCCCCACAGGCACACGCTCACATGTGCGTACATTGTGGGAGAACACATGTCCACACGCATGTACGTCCACACACACGTCCACACCTGCGCGTGTCCACACGCATGCACGTCCACACGCGCACATGTCCGCATGCATGTCCACACATGTGCATGTCCACATGCATGTACCTCCACACACGTCCACGCATGTGCATGTCCACACACATGTACATCCACACACACGTCCACACATGCACATGTCCACACACATGTACGTCCACCCACGCACATGTCCACACGCATGTATGTCCACACACGCACATGTCCACACACACGCATGTCCACATGCATGTACGTCCACACACGCGCATGTCCACACATGTGCATGTCCACACGCATGTACGTCCACACACGCATGTCCATGCACATGCATACACACTCTCAGGCCCGCCTCGCCTGCGTCCTCCCTGTTCTGGGCTGACCCTCGCTGTCCTCCACCCCACCACCTGCTCATGCTAGGATGCCTGGTGAGCATCCCATTGCCCAGCGTGGCCCGAGAGGGGACCAGGTGGGCCTCTGGGGGGACTGCCACGCGGGGAAGCATGACGGGAAACCACGCAGTTGACGTGGAGGGGCAGGAAGGCTTTGTCCTCCTTCAGAGACCCCGTGTGACTGCTTTGCAGCACGGGAGACCCCACAAATGAGGGGGGGATGCCGTGATGTCCTCTCCACTAAGACCCTGCTGTGACTGGGACCCCATGGTGGAATGGCAGGAGGCGACTGATTCTTGTTCTGATTACAGGAGCCTGAGAAAGAGCGGGAGGGGGCTGAGCTGGGTGGTGGCCACACCGGCCATCCTGCCTCTGACCCTGGTCTTCACAGGTGGCCCCCATCTGCCATTATGGGATGCTGCTGTCTGAACAGGGCCGTCTGGGGTCGGACCACAGGCTGAAGTCACAGCCGTTGAGCTTCATGCTTTGCCACCTTGTCCTGAAACGGCCCCTGTGCACCCCAGTCCCAGCACGGGTCACCGTGTGAGGGTATCGATGCCCCCAGACACAGGCGCCCAGCGTGTGATGGTGGGGGCACTGCTCACCACGCGGGTGCCCCTCGAAACCTGCTGGGCCCTGGCGCGTGTCCTGACCAGAGTGCCTTTCCTCAGGCGACACGGCTGTGTTTAAGGACGGCAGCTACTGGATCCGGGGCCGCACGTCTGTGGACATCATCAAGAGTGGTGGCTACAAGGTCAGCGCCCTGGAGGTAGAGCGGATGCTCCTGGCACACCCCAGCATCACAGGTACGTGGCCCCCTGGCCCATGGCAGGGCCTCCAACAGCGAGCAGGGTCCAGACCCAACTGTCCTGGCAACATTCCAGATGTGCTTCCGTCTGTGTTTGACTATAGACAGAACCAGACCAGGTGACCCACCCTTGGGGCACACAGAGTAGGGGCCTCTCTGCCTGCCATCTGTGCGCCCCCCACCTCTGTATCGTGGCTGGGGTCCCAGCCTGACCGGGCTGCTGCTGGTCGGCTCAGCAGCACCGGCTTGCTCGTGGTGGCCGTGGGCTGAGCATCCTGGGTGTGCCAGCGTGGCCACCGGTGGTTGCTGGTCCAGGAAGTGTGGACCCTGCCCAGACCTGCCCCTGACCTCAGGTCACAGGCTGAGGTCCCTGGGGATGGCAGAGAACCCCCCACGCGGCTCACTGGTTGTCCCCAGCCCTGGGGCAGTGCAGGGACGGCAGAGACGCAGGAAAGCCAGCCCCCACCCTGAACTCCAGCCGCAGGGAGGACCAGCCATGCTCCCCTCTGGGTGTGTCCCCAGCCTGCAGCAGTCAACACAGCGTTCCTTCTGTCCACAGATGTGGCTGTGATTGGAGTTCCAGACATGACGTGGGGCCAGCGGCTCACTGCAGTGGTGACCCTTCAAGAGGGACACTCGCTGTCCCAAAGGGAGCTCAAAGAGTGGGCCAGGTAGGGGCAGGCAGGGGAATTCGTGGGGCTGGAGGAAGGGACAGGTGCGGGTGGACTGTCCCGGGGTCGGGGGAGGCAGGCAGGGTCTCAGGTCTTGCCACCATCCATCTCAGGGTCGGGGGGTGCCTGGAAGGTCAGGTGACACATTACATCCCCAAGGCTGCCCCCAACACACAAAGGGCCACAGGGAAGCTTTGTAACCGTCACCGGGGAGACAGCTGGAACCATGGGGTGGGAGCCCCAGCCAGGGGACAGGGTGCAGGGTCCTCCCCCGGCTTCAGAAGGAATCCAAAGGCAGAGAACCTCCCGTCCTGCTCCCTCACCCACCCACCCTGTGCTGAATGCAGCCAGTGGGAGCTGGGGCCACAGTGCTCCCCTCGCCTGTGCCCCCACCGCAGCCCCGTCCCCACACCACGCGTCCCCCTGCACTCATAGACCGTCCCCAGAGCCTCCATGCCCACGTGCCATGGCCCCAGGGCTTTCTCTGTGTGCCGACCCTCACAGGCCCCCTTCCCTGTGCCTATGGTGCCCCACGGTCAGTCACGCCAGAGGCCAGGGGACAGACAGCATGGCCACAGCCCCAAGCTCAGAAAGGAAGCTGTTAGTAATGTCCCCTAAATTCTTTATTTCCAATCTGAGAAGTTTCTCCTTCCTCTGCCTTCTCCCTGCACCCCCTTCCTTCCCGACTTGCCTCCCTCCTCAGTGCTAAAGATATTTCTGGCTCGTCCAACATGATTTCACAACAGCAGGAGCCCCTCATTTCATGAAGGGGTAGCACAGCTGGGCGATTAGCTTCCCCTGGATTTGCAGAATCACACTTGGAGCAGGGTGTTCAACAAAGAAGATTCTAGTCGCTGTTGCGGCTTCGATTAAACACCACACACCCTGTGCTGAGCTCTCTGCCTGAGAGAGTCGGGGTCCGCTCTCTGGAGCCCCGTACGCACCTGTCAGGCTTCTGACCGAGGCCGCAGGAAGACCTGAGGAGGGGGCTCTGTGCTTGGGGTGGGGGTGGGGGACACCCCTGGGAGGTCAGGGCAGGCGGCCGACCCGCCGTCTCCAGTACTGTCCCACAGTGAGGCCAGCATCCAGGCCTCTGTGTCCTCAAGCTGGGCCATCACTGGGCAGGGATGCTGAGGCCACACAGCCCACAGAGGCCAGGTCGGACTCTGGATCCTCACTCTGCCTCTGCAGACATGGCTCTTAGGAAAGGTGGTCTCCCTCCTTGTCACCTCTGCGCGTCCGTGGTTTTCCTTTCTCAAGATTCCTCCCTCAGTCTGTGCTCCTTGGGCCAGAGCCAGTGTCCCCTTGAGGAGGTGAGCGTGGCCTGGAGCAGGGCAACAGCGCCACGTTTGTAGAACCCGGGGCACGGCCCACCCACTACCCTTCTATCCCCCAGATACCACGTTGAAAAGGGACGTGGGATTTACACACCAGGGAGGAATCCAGGATCCGTGGTCTTGACCCACAATTGATGTTTGATGAGACCACGGAGGAGTGGTGGGCTTTGGCTTAGTGTCCCATCCTCACTTTGTGCCTGCCACACCTTCTTCCGGGAGGACACCTCCTCCGTGGTCCACGTTTCCCTGGAAGCCTGCTTTTTCACAAACAGCTCAACTTGGCCTTGAGGCGAGTCTAAACGAATGGGGTCCGCTGTGCAAACACGTCCTGGGCAGAGTTGTCAGGCCCCTGCGTCCACGGCCTGCTGTTCTCGGAAATGCCGGGGCCCCCAGCCGTCCTTCCTAACACTTCTAACTCGTTTCTAACTTCTGTGGCTTTTGTTCCTTTTTTCAAAAGTGGCTGCTAAGTTAGGGTTCATAACACCCGGCTCTCACGTACCACCGCCTGCACCCCCACCCGGGCCCAGGCGACACCCCTCTACTGTTCTCGCTGCACGTGTGCCACGCTCTTAGCACGGCTGACCCTTGAGCAGACTCAGCTGCTCACCGAGAACAGTCGATCAAACGTAGTTTGTATGTCGTGCATACCGTGTCTCGTGTTCTTCTGCGGCGAGGTAAGCTGCAGAAAAGGAAATGGGAAGAAAATCACAAGGGAGACCAAACACATTTTCAGTCCTCTGCCGTATTTATCCAAAAATCCACATATAAGTGGATTCATGCGACTCAAACCAGTGTTGTTCAAGGGTCCGCTGTACTTCTGTTTGAGCATCATCTTTCCAAGAGGGTCCCCAGGAGACAACGCGTGTCCCAGCCTGCCCCCGGGCGCGGGGTCCTCGGCAGCCTCCCGCTCATCTCTGCTGCCGGTCTGCTCCCGTGGGGACTGTCGGTGTCTCTGTCTGAAAATGCCTTGAACTTGGTCTTCATTCTTGAGGTGCTTTCTCCAGATGATGAGCAACCATGTTGCTCCACGGCCTGCTCACCTGGCCATCCACACCGGGCTCCGGCTGGCGCCTCGGGCCTCCCTCTCTAGGCCCTGGCACCAGCTTACTGCTGACTGGCCTCAGGGGAAGCAGGCATGGGGAGAGCCACCCACACACCCCTGAGACATGGGGCTGGGGTGCTCAGAGGGGTGCGTTCCTTGATTGGGCCTCAGGGACTCGCCGACCCGCCATGCCGCCAGATTCCCTCGCACAGTCCTGGTGGCTTGTTCCAGCAAAGCCCAGCCCAGTCCTACCCTTGTGGGCTGCTGGCCGTCTCACAGCTGCCAGGACCGTAGGTGGGGGCACCCTCTCCCCTCACAAGCCTTCACCTGCACCCCCAGCCCCCCTGTGCTGGCCTGTGGCTGGCTGCTTTCAGCACGAGCCACCCCAAGGTGACGGTGCGTTCAGGGGGGTGTCATGAGCTCACCACGATACCTCCCCAGTGGCTGAGCTTGCCCCCACAGCTTGCAGCCGAGAGCCACACACGGCCTCCTGGCCCCAGGCACACTCCTGCCTGGCGGCATGCTGTGCTCTCTTACAAGGGAATGTGGCCCCATGTGCGGCTGTCGGAGGGCAAGGGGCAGGTGGCTTGGACGGGACCTCAGGAGAGAACCAGTGCCTGTCGCCCAAGAAGGAGTTTCTGAGTAGAGCCTGCGGGTGGCAGGACCTGTCCACGTGGCCCCTCACAGGAGAACGCACCATCTAATGGGGGGCCCCTCGTGGGAGTGCGGGACACAGGGCAGCTCTCGGACCCACAGACCAGCCCCTCCCACTGCTTATCACAGGGCTCTGCCCAGAGCGGGGCCCCAGCCCACGTGGCCGTGGCTGCCGCGCCCAGGGCTCTGCAAGGGTCCCCTGGCCCTACCCACCTTCCTGCTCCACCCGTCTGGCTGTGGCCTGCTGTCGTGACAGCCAGCCGAGAGTGGGACCTGCTCTTCCTGGCTCTGGGAGGCCTGGCCTGAGGAGGGTTTGTTCTCTGCCCACAGGTGGACCTGGAGCGTGGGCCGTGGCATCTCTGGGTTAGCAGTCACAGCAGAGACTTCCTCCCGGGGCAGGCACCAGATATGGTTGGGCTTCGGGGCCCTGGGGGATCAGGCTGCCCATCCCATGGGGAGGGGGCTGTCAGGCCCCAAGTTCCTGCCGTTCAGACCCTGCTTGTCTCCGCAGGGGCGTCCTGGCCCCGTATGCTGTGCCCTCGGAGTTCCTGCTGGTGGAGGAGATCCCACGGAACCAGATGGGGAAGACCAACAAGAGGGACCTCGTCAGGCAGTTCTGCCCAGGCGACCAGGGTGCCCCGAGGCCAGGCACCAGTGAGCCGGCATCTCTTTAAACTAGAACCCTACCTCAGAGGGAACCGAGCTGGGGCCGACAGAGGTGAGGTCCCAGGGCGAGACCTGCTCAGCCCCGGGCTGGCTTTCAGATGGACCTCTGCTCCGTCCCCCCACCGCCACACCCACACTGGCGCCAGGCGGGCCCCACAGTGCCCACCAGTATCCCCCAGGCAGCAGGTCTCCCAGCAAAATTCAGTAAAGTCTCTGCAGAGAACACAAGCATTGCCGTGGGGTCCGCGTGCCAGGCAAACAGCCCCATATGTGTACGCATCACACAGCCTCGCATCCACACACATACATGCTGGCTCCCTGAGGGCATGACCCTTGGCTGGACAGCCCCATGCCATCCTGCACTCCACTCCCCAAGTAGAGCCAGGAACAGGTGCCCCGGGAGTTGGCCATTGGCGGCTTGGTTAGCAGCCCGTTGGTGCCTTTGGTCCCCCTGGAGGGGCTCCTGCAGAGGCGTCAGCCGCCCTGAGGCTGAGCCTATTGAAGGCGGTGGGCACATCCAGGGTGCCTGGGGGTGCCTGCTGGGAGCAGAGGGGAGGCCGCGTGCACGCCTGGTGCATCCGGATGGTGGAAGTCCACACCCACAAGTGCAGCCCCAGGGCAGCCTCGTTTGCACCTCAGTTTCCCTATTCGTGTCATGAGACTGGCCTTTCTGGCTCTGACCAAGGACTGAGGGCTTTGCTTCCTTGGGAGCCCAGTCCATGGAGGTGGAGGCCCCAGCATGGCCCCCACCCAAGACCTCCTGGCCCCCCCAGTTCCGCCACGGGCAGTGCCAGACAGCACTGAGGCTGATGGTGGGACTGGGGCAGCCAAGGGTCAGCACAGGTCAGGCTGCCATGCACCCACCGATCACTTCCATGTCCACTCTGGCAGGCACGCTGGCCTCATGTCTAACACCCTAGTACCACGTCAACAGCGCAGGGTCCCCGATGGTCAGGGACTCACCCAGGCCCACAGCCAGCCCACGGCCCCTGGTGGCCATGTTCAGATTCTCTGTGTCTCCCCTCTGTGCCCTGGGCCTCCCCTGGAACCTTCCTCCCAGGATGGACACCCGGCCAGGAGTCCTTGGTGCTGGGCCCTCAGTGTCAGGACAGATGCCCCTTGTGTCGGGTGGGGGCCTGGGATGCCCCTGTGTGTCCCTGGGACCTGCGGGAGGAGCCGGGCAGCCAGAAGCCGGGATCAGCTTTGACGGCAGGGCGGGCAGGAGGCCAGCACAGGGCATGCCAAGGAGAAGGGTATGGGCTGGGTCTCCGCAGACCTGGTGGACACCCTGGAGCTGCAGCAGCAGGGCCGTCCCCTGGGGGCCAGAGCCAGCGGGCGAGGGTCACCGCGGGGCCCTGACCGTGGACAGTAACCGGGGGGCCAGAGCCAGAGGGTCGAGGGGACACTCGGCTGGCCGTTGCCGGCCTGGTTGATGGAGGGAGGGGCCATGGGTGCCTGGGAAAGACGAGGAGACGGATCCTCCCCTGGAGCCTGCAGAAGGACGTAGGCCTGTGATGCTGTGAGCCTGGCTCAGGAGGCCTGGCCGGTCTTCCGACCTCCAGCGTGAGGGGACAGGGTGTGTCTGGCCTCCAGGGTGCAGTGGCTCTCCCAGCGGCCTCCTTCCGGCCTGTGTCACCAGTCTCCCCTTCACTGGTGTCCTAGGAGGAAGAAAGGGGCCGTTGGAGGTGCTCTCGGACCCTGTCCGGCAGTCTCTGTGCCGACTCCTCTCCTGGCCCACGTCCTGAGGACTCAGCCCCTCCACCCCCCGTCACCGTGACCGTGAGAGATGCAGAATGTTGGAAGCGGGTCTGGCACGGGAACAGAAGGGTTGGGGCAGAGGTCTCCAGCAGGGCACGTGGGGGCCGGCCGGCTCATCCCTGTGGACACCATCACTCCGCCAGGACGGGAGGCGCCAGTCCGTCCTTAGCCCTTACACTCCCCTTCTAACGCCTCCCAGCAATTGCGCTTCCCTTCCCTCTTCTGGGTCCCGGGTTGGGGACATTTCCATGGGGAAAGCAGCTCAGCGGGCGGCCAGGGCCTGAGGGCAGAAGGATTTGGTGGAAATCACATTCCTGAAGGTCCCTCCTTATGCTTGGTGCAGGCCACAGGCTTGGCAAGGGGGTAGAGCTTAGCCCTCCTCCCTGAACAGGTGGGTCTTCCAGGTCCTTCCTGGTCCCCATTCAGGGGTCCAGCCCCAGAACCCGGGGTGCAGGAACACGAGCTTGGGATGGCAGGGCCAGGCCGCATCACAGGGGTAGGGCCCTTCCTGCAATGTGACCACGGCAAAGCACAGAGCAGATACCAGGAGGGCAGCTCCCACCTGACCTGGTCTCCCCTGGGACCGTGCAGCCCCTCCGCGTGGTGCTGGGGCAGGTGGCCAGCCGACCTCGGCCCTTTGCAAAGGCTCCATCGCTCTGCAACTGCTGGCGCATGGAGGTTCCCACGGGTGTGTGAAGTGTGCACATGGGCACACTGCACACATGCTGGGGCTGAGCACATGCACGTGGGGCTGGGCGTCCCCTTGCACGTGTATGTATGGGCAACTCTATCTGTGAGCTTCCGTGCCCACTTCTGGGTGTGACCTACCCGTGTGTGGCCCGTGCGTCTGCACGCTCCTTCACGGGCTGGCCCGGCCCCTCCCAGGCATGAGCCCGCCCAGGCAGTACCTCTGTCATCAGCTTGCAGCGCACGTCATCCGCTCACCGTCTGCTCGTAGACACAGCCATTCAATTACTCCGTGGCAGCTACAGGCCGTTAAGCCATCAGTCAGCTTCATTCCAGCCTGGTAGCCCACGAGCACGCAGTAAAACCATTGAAACAACAGCAGCAACAAGCAGCTGCATCCGTACCGCGTCTGTGACACTCCCGCTAGCACCTGCCTCAACGGGGAAGAGCCACTTCTTGGTTAGGAGATGTCACACTGCACCAGCCGGATGGACGTGCACGCTGTGGGTGTGTGGACATACAGACATATGCACCTGAGCAGACGTGCGTGCACACACGGACACACACACATGCACACACATGTCTACACACAACACAGATCTGGGCCCTGTAGCCACCTGCCAGGTGTCAGCTGCCCCCGGGCCCCCGGCGGCCAGTGAGGGGCCAGAGCAGGATCAGAGAGCTCGGAGGCCTGCTGGGAGCCGCAGCAGGTGGTGAGAGGCTCCAGCCTGGGACCCCATCCTCCCTAAGCAGCCTGCACGTGGACCCCAGCTTCTCCCACCCCAGGTCGGTGAAATCTATTCACACTGGATCAAGAACATTTTTTTAAATTGTTTTAAACACTGAGAGCAGAAGAAAGAAGACTGGCCGGGGCCATGTCCTCCCAGCCCATCAGGTCTGGGCCTCCTGCAGGACTTGCCTCCTGTCCTGTCCAGGAAGTAACAACAGCAGCACCCCCCGCCCCACCGCGCCAGGAGCTGAGTGGGGTCCCTTGCAGGTGCTCCTGCCGTGTTTCAGAGCTGACACAGATCTGCCGCCGACCTCATGCTCTTCTGCAGCTTGCTGTGCTCGCGGACCTAAGCTCTGAGTCGCCCCGCAGAGGCCCGCCCACTCCCACGTATCACCTTCGGATTGCGTGGTCGTCGGCACAGGCCTCTTCCCAAAAAGACCGTACCATGTAGACTGCCTCCAACAGACAAGACAGTGTATCTCACCTCCAGGCAACACGGACGGACAGACTTTCAATCTTTGCCGCGGTGCTGGATGTGAAATAGGATCTCTTTATTTTAATTTGCATTCCCCTAGTTGCTGCTTAGGTGGAATATTTTGAATACATTTACTGACCATTTGAGGTTTTGTTCTGTGAATTCCCTGTTCGTATTCTTTGCCTATTTCCTATTTGGTTGGTACTTTTCTTGATTACGTGTTGGTTATGTGGCTTGCCTTTTATTTTTGTTTAATGGTATCTATTGATGTGAAGAATTTTAAATTTTAATGTGTTTAAATGCATTCATCTTTTTTATGGTTTGTTTTTCTTTTCCAAAAAATCCTTTCCTAGGGCGCCTGGGTGGCTCAGTTGGTTAAGCGTCTGCCTTCGGCTCAGGTCATGATCCTGGAGTCCTGGGATCAAGTCCCGCATCGGGCTCCCTGCTCGGCGGGGAGTCTGCTTCTCCCTCTGACCCTCCCCCCTCTCATGCTCTCTCTCTCTCTCACTCTCATTCTCTCTCTCTCAAATGAATGAGTAAAATCTTTAAAAAATAATAAAAATAAAAAATCCTTTCCTACCCCAAGTTCTTAAATACATTTTCCCATATGTTCGTCTAAAGTTAAAAGCTTTGCTTTCTTCCTGTAAGCCATTAATTCATTGGAAATTTATTTTCACACGTCGTGTGAAAGGCCCTGATTTTTTCCATGTGGAATGGCTGGTGTTTCCACCTGTCCACGGAACTCACGTGGCCTCCGCTCTGCCCAGCACCCAGGTGTGCCTGCTCCAGGCTGTGCTTGAACTCCGCCCTGTCCCTAAGCTGCGGATCTGCTCCCACGTACTTCTTCAGGAGAGTCTTGGCTGTTCTTGGCCCTCTGGTCTTCCATCTGAATTTTAATACCAGCTTAAAGTTCCTTTAAAAAAAAAACCTTATTGGAGGGGTCCCTGGGGGCTCAGTCAGTCAAGCGCCTGACTCTTGATTTCAGCTCTGCTTGTGGTCTCAGGGTCATGGGATCGAGCCCCGCTTCGGGCTCTGCATTCAGCTCAGAGTCTGTGTGAGATTCTCTCTCCCTCTGCCCCCCTCCACTCGTGCATGTGTGCACGCTCTCTATCTCAAATGAATAAATAAAATCTTTTTTTTTAAGATTTTTACTTATTTGAGAGAGAGAAACGGAGATGGTGAGAGAGAAGGAGAGGGAGAAGCAGACTCCCCGCGGAGCAGGGAGCCCGATGCGGGACTTGTGCCCTGTCCCTCACAGCACTGTGCGTCTCCCTGGTTGATGTTGCTGGAGTTTGTCTGTGTACCTTTTCCTTCGGTTCGCTCATCCTCACTGGTTTCTTTTGCGCTGGTAACGTCCGCCGTCACCCTCCTCTCCTGCCTCCTGGGGGCTGCTTGAGTCCCTCTCCTCGCGGCTTCGGCTGGGCCCCCCAGGCCCACTGCCGTCGGCTTATTCCTGTAAATACATCCCGGGGCTTAGGTGTCATCATGCTTCGCTGCGGGCACTTCTGGTTCCAAACCGTGGTTGTGTCTACTTTGACTTAATCTCTTCATCCATGAGTTACTTGGGAGCACGCGTCAGTCCCCCATGTTGCACCTGCTCTCCCGGCATCCCGAGCGCACAGGCCTGTGGGCCCAGCTCTTAGAAACCCAAGGCGCCTTTCGTGCCCCATACGTGGCCAAGTATTGAACACGTGAGAGTTGGTCCCCTCAGGATCACCTAGGGGTCACCCTTGTCCCCCAGGAAGCGGCCCGTTAAAATCTCCACGTGACGGACTTGTTTGTCTTTCCTTCGTGTGTCTCAACACTATGTTCTTTGGCCCATTTATTCACGATTATTATATATTTGTGGTGAATTGTTAGTTGGCAGTTCTATCCCGAGTCATATTTTTTCCTTCAGTTTTCTTTTTCTGAGAAATCTTGCTCTCCCCCTCGCGGGGGCGTGTGTCCGGACCACCTGTCCTGGTGCCGTGACTTCACTGTCCATGTGGCTTCAGGTGTGTCTCCTGTGACAAGCAGAGCCCACGCCTGTAAATCCAGGGGATAATCCGTCATTTAGTCACTGAATTTAGTCCATTTATTGTGATGATTGATGAACTTGTTTCTACAATCTCAATTTGCATTTTCTGCCTACCACCTTATGGATTTTTGGTTTGTTTTGCCTTCTTTTTTGTTGTATTAACGACCTTCTCTATTTTTTTCTTGTTGCTTATTTGGAAATGGTAAATTAAATTTCTGGGGCGCCTGACTGGCTCAGTTGGTAGAGCGTGCCACTCTTGATCTCAGGGTCATGAGGTCGAGCTCCATGTTGGGCATGGAGATGACTTAAAATAATAAATAAGTAAATAAGTAAATAAATAAATATTTAATTTCTGTTGAGTACCCTTAAATTTTCAAAAGCAGACTATAACACTTAGAGTTCTTTTTCCAGCCAAGTTTATAGTTCTAGAGTATGTGGACCCTGTGGCCGGCATGTAAGCTTCCTCCCTGGCCCACTATGATCCTGATATGCTCCTCTAGAGTCTCAGTCTTGTTTTGCTTTGGAAACAAAATCAATAGGCTTTGTTTTTACAGTCAGTGGATAAATTTAGTGACATTTTCTCAATTTCTTGGCTCAGCAAATTTCCTTGAGATAGAGAATGCTCTATGATTGTTGTTTTTGTAAGCATCTCTGAGGTCAGCCCACTTTGCCTTCACATATCTGAGTGTTTTGTCCTCACTCTTAAATGACGGGCTGCCTGGTTATAGGAAGACACCTCTCCGCACCTCTGCTTCTGGCACCTTGGGCACTCATGTCTTCTGAGGTCATGGGCCTTTTTTTCTGGTGCTGTTAAGGTTTTCTTTGTCCTTTACATTATGGTGCATGTACACAATGGAAACGCCCAGCAAGTGTGAGCCTCGCTCAGATGAGCGGCTCTGGTTCATAGGTCCTCCCCGTTGCTGGAGAGCCCTGCGGACAAAGATGCTCCTCTTTAGGTAGAGACCTACACTGGAGTGCACTCGGCTCACCTGCACTGGGGTCACTAAAGTCAGCCCCACTTCCGTGCAGAGAGGAGCCAAGCCGGACCCTCAGCACCCTAGCTAACATGCCCAGAGCTCAGCAGAGGCCTTGGTTTATCTTGTTGGAGCAGCTAGGAGGACAAGCTTTCTAGACAGTTCTGAATCTTGCTTCTCTCAATAGCCACAGACCTTGGGCCACCACCCATGACTTCGTTGCAGGCAGGAACGGAACCACTGGCCAGGGAGAGGCCAAGGACAGGGTCAGCCTCCAGGTGAAGACTCGTCTGCCCACGTTTAGACCATCCCCCGAAGGGGAGAGCATCACAGGAGACCTGGCACTTCTGCAAAGTCATAATCGGCATCTGTGGAAGTCTCCTCCTTACGCACCTGGAGCCGAGGCCTGTGTGTCAGATGTGGTCACTTGTTAAACTTAACTACATCCGGGTATGGTCCTGCCCCGTAGAGCCTCACTCAGGGAGATGAGGTACTAGACCCTGGCTAGCCACATGCCTCCTTGCCTGGGGAGGGCAGGACACCTGCAGTGGGGCAGAGTGGTGGCCTGACATGAAACCTGAGGCCTCTCTGGAACCGAGGAAGGTGCTGGGAGTGAGCCAGGTGCCCAGTTTAGAGCCGCGAGGCCCTGGGGCAAGGGTGGGATCACAGGAGGGCCAGAAGGGCCAACGGACAGGAGGTGCATGCTAGCTTGGGGATGCTGAGTATGGGAGGTGGAGGAGGAGGGGTCTGGAATGTTCTGGGGCTGCCAGCTCAGCAGCCTGAATGGAGAGTACGGGGGAGGAACTGGTGAGATGGGGAGAAGGGAGGGTGAGTGTGACCTGACGCATTGGGCAAGCCTGGACGTCCACCAGAGCCTCCGAGCGAGGGGAGCCGGGGTCGGGGTGCCTCTCCTGTACGGACGCACGCAGGCCCCCACGTCTGGGAGAGAGCAGCGGCATCGGCACCACGGAGAATGGCTGAAACGTGCCGACTCTCTCCGAGAGGCAGGGAGGCCACTCACTGGGTGCTGCTCGGTGTGGCCCCGGCCTCTTGCCCAGCAGCCTGCAATTCTGGGCGTGGTGGGGGCTCCCGTGCCGGGCACCCCCTCTTGCACCAACCTGGCCCTTCTGCCCCAAGTCCATCCGTGTGGAGAAGTTCTGACGGGAAGGGCTGTGGCCCTGCATCTGTCTCGTAGGCCTTGTCACTGGCGTGGGAAATACCTGCCCATCGGCACAGCCCCTGCGGCCACACCGCCCGCATGAGCCCCCCAGCTCCAGAGGCCCCCGAACGAAGGGCGAGATGAAATGTGCCAGCAGACCCCAGGGACCGTGTTCGCGCGGCGGGTTTCATCTGAATGACCGTCCATGTGATTTGTCCGGCTGTTGGGATTCTCCCGCATTCGTCACCAGTCCACTCATATTGATCAGAAGACGGTGGTGTCAGCGCTGGCTGAGTGGACTGGGCCGGCTCAGGGGCCCCCTTCCCGCCCGCCTCTCCCCCACCCGGACTGAGGAGGGGCCGACAGGCAGCTCTGCTGGCAGCTTCTCCGGGCCGCGTGCACAGAAGCCTGAGGCAAATGAGAGGACGGGTGACCACGGGGCCTTGGGCACCGCCTGCAGCCCCGCAGGCAGCCCACAGGGCCCAGGGGACGGCCCCGCCTCCCTGCCTCCCCGGCCGGGAAGGACCAGCCATTAGGTGTGCTCACCCCTCCAGCTTCTCGCGGGCGGGGACCCTCCGCAGCCCGGGGCCTGCAGGCGGTGGGGTGTGTGTGCCGCACTCAGGGCCCCCGCAAACCGGCCAGGAAACAGACCCACTGAGGCCACTCTGAGGAAACAGGGCTTAACCTCAGGCTCCTCGAGACCCCGATGGGTGCACCCTCCGGGTCCCTCCTTGAGGACGTCCCCTCGGCTCCCTGCTCCCTGTGCCAAAACCAGGCCAGTTACCCCCAGCGCCACCGGGCACAGACCACCAGCCAGGCCAGCTGGGGGTGAAGACAAGGGGAAGGAGGCCCAGCCTGGTGCACCTGCCCTGAGAGGCAGCTCACACCGCCTTGCCCCCCGTGTGCTTCACCAGGCGTCTCCGGCCTGCACGCCCCGTCCTGGCCCCCCACGCCTTCCCGCCCAGCTCAGAGGGCACCTGCCCACACCATCCCCTCTCCTGGGTCCTCAGCACCGAGACTGAATGAGAATTGGGGGGCTACTCACCTGCCCTAGGGTCTCGGGGAGCATGGGCCCCCCGGCCTGTCTTGGTGAGTTTTTATTGGAGTGAGTTTTTCCATCAAAATTGACCTTCTGCAAACAGCTTACAAATTCCTTTAAAACTTGACCATCTGCGTCCAGTGATCTCTTTTCTCTGGCCTGTCTCTGTGCCCCCGTCACTGTGACCAGGGTGTTCCCCTGAACCCCGGGCTCTTGAGCACTCCTGGGCTGACCTCGGTGGCTTGGGGCTCCGGTGGGTGACGGAGACCATGCCCCAGAGCCCTTGCCGGGCTGGCTGCCCCCAGCGCATTCGGGCCAGCCACCGGGAGGAGTCCAGGCTGCTGCAGCCGACGCCGGGCAAAACCTCAGACAAGCTGCTCTGGGCCCAGCCCGGGGTGGGTGATGGGCTGGCAGCCCAAGGCCGTCTCTGAGATGGACATGGCAGGAACCTGCGCGGACCCTATGGCCCGCATTCCTTCATCCGTCCTGGAAGAGCAAGAAGGCCGAGGACTCCATGCGGGGGTCCCTTTGCCCTGGGAGGGGTGAGGGGATGCAGGGTCACCTTGGGGCTCCATTTCCAGAGGAACCTGGGGGAGGGACAGGCGTGTCCAGCGTGGGGGCGAGAAGGACCCATCACTGCACCCACCTGGCCCCTGAGCACAGAGCTGGGAGGGGCTGTGGGCCAGAAGCGTGAGGACCCGCCGGCTCTCCCCGCCACCTCGGCCAGGGCATCCCTGGAGCCACACTGCCCCCTGCTGGTGCCGGGGGGTGGTAGGAGCCGCGAGCACACCAGGCCGCCCTGGCCACCCTGACCCACCCCCACCCAGGCCCTAGGGCTGCTTATCGCCTAAAGGACACAGGAAACCACGTCCAGGGGACCCAGGGCCGCTCCCTGGCCGTAATCTGCGTTGTCGTATTGGAGCTGCAGGGCAGGGGGCTGCTGAGCAGGGCAGGACCACAGCCCCAGCGACTGGGGGCTCGGAGCCCCCCGCACAGCCCTGGAGGGAGACCAGGAGCGAGGGCCCGCGAGGCACCCTGCCCGCCCCCCACCCTCTCTTCTGTCTGCCGTCTGTGACCATCCGTCCGTGGTTTCTGAGCATCCAAGACTTTAAACAGTTTGGGAGTGGCTACTCGTGTGTGTTTGGGGGATTGTCACTGGGCTTCTGAACAAAGACAAGGGCCCCCCCCCCCCCCCGCCCCGCGAACTTGATGGCCTCCGTCTGCAGTGCATCCTGTGGCCACCAGAGGGCAGGCGCAGCCTGGGTCGGCGGGGGACACCCTGTCCTCCCCAGGCCAGCCCAGCCTAGCCCACCCTGGAGCCTCTCCTCCAGGCCCTGCGCCTCAGGCACCACCCCCACTGCCATCCCTTCTGACAACCATTCAACGGATGGGAACCCCCCGCAGGACCCCACTGCCCCGTCCAGGCCCCCGGGGCTGGTCAGGGCTAGAGGAGCCCCCCACACTCTGCACCCATTTGCCAACCTTTGCCCGGCTCCTTGAGGACTCCCCCTTATGCTGTTTCACCATGTTCCACTTTAGGATTTTTTGGTGGTTTCGGACTCCCCTGGGAGGGCAGCCCCACCAGAACTTTCTCAGCGCTAAAGCCCCGGAGCCTGGGGCGTGGGAACTGTGGAAGGATGGAAAGGGGTCACGGGGGCAGCCCCTCTCCTGACCCCCAGCCCAGGCCTCACTGCTGAAGGGTTGGTCTGGGCTCCGGACCCACCTGTACTGGCCTTTCACCTCGGCCTCCTGCAGACTCCCTGTTCCTGCCTCTAAAGTGAGGGGCCCCAAGAGACTGCCACATGTGGGGTGGGAATGGCGCCTGGGAGCACTTCACTGTCGTCATACACAGCTGCCCCCCAGGGGTCGCCACGCAGATGACCACAGGCTCCCAGGGCATGTCCACGAGGAATCTGCCCTGTGCCCAGGCCGACACCTGGTGTCAGCTCACCTCCTTCCCTCAGCACCTCCAGAGCCCTCCCCTCTGTGCCCACCCTCCGCGGCAGCCTGAGCCCCAGGTGGGCAGGTGCCCCTCGGTGCAGCCCCAGGGGCTGTGTTCACACTGGGCAGTGTTTTTGGCATGAGACCCTAAGCGACCCCCACTGGCAAAATGGATCTGTGCACCACAGGAGCCCCTGCCGGGCTGTGGGCAGTGTAGACATGGCAGTGGTCCCCTTGCAGGAAGCAAGGCAGATGCTCAGTGCGTACCAGCGGGGACAGGCAAGTCACTCCGCCACTGTGACCTGGCCTGTCCCCCAGAGCAAGCTCCCACACACTTGGCAGCTGGAAGGACATCTTCAGGTCGGGCGTCCCAGTGGGCTCCCAAGTGTTGCGCTCCTGGTCACAGAACAGAAGACCAAAGGCATGGTGTTGGCTGCCGGAGGCAGAGGAGGCACCCCCAGAGGGGTCCTGACCGGGGGCGGGGCATGGGAGCAGCCCTGGCCTTTGCCGGGGTTCTGGTCATGGGTCGAGGAGAGGATATGGCTCCCCAAGGGCGACCAAACGCCCCGGGCCCCACCCGAAGGGGCTGTGCAGAGCTGTGTGGGAAGAGGAAGGAGCCAGAGTGGGGGGGTCAGAGCTGCAGACATGGAGTGCAGAAGACAGAGAGTCCAGAGTAAGATGCCCCATGCCCGTGGGAAAACGAGAGGGCTCTTCTGGAGGGGCCAGTCCCCCTTTAGGAAGGAGAGTGAACTGGCCCTTTGGCCAGAGGTGGACCAGCCCTGGACAAGACCTCCATGCTCGTGGAACCCAAACCCCACCCTTGGACACAAGGGGAAACCGAGGGTGGTGCAGAGAGCAACATGGCAGGGCCTCGAGCTAGGACTGGAACCCAGGAGGAGGGCCACCCCCTCCCTGCCCCTGGGGGGGAGGGGCAGGAAGGATTGCTTACCAGCCTGGGGACCACACCCCTTCCCAGGAGCCCTTCCCTGCACCTGGGGCTCACTGGTGACCAGACCTAGCTTACCCTCCCCCCTCCAAGAGTGTTGGTGGGGAGACAAATGGCCAAGAGGAACGTGGAGGAAGGGCGGGCAGACAGGGAGAGAGGAAGGGCTCTCACAGGGCCACGCCCCTTGCCTTTGGTTAGACTGCCTGAGGTTAACCAGCGGGGCTCAGCCACCTGCCCCCTTCCACCTCCCCCTACACTAGTCCCAGGAGGCAGAAACCCAAAGCCTTCAGAGGGCTGCCCCCCCATGTTTAGGGTCCCTAGCCTCAGAGGCAGGACGGCGGCCCTGAGGGGCTGCTCCCCAGGCCTGGGGCCTCAGAGCCTGGAGATGGAAGGGGCTCCCCGCCAACTCCCCACCTTGGAGGAATGAGCGCCAGGGACCGTCGCTGCCAGAGCCTGCTGCAGGCAGTCTGGCCTCCTTCCAAGCAGGCCAAGGGCACAGATGGCACCGCACCTGCTCCGCCCCACGATCTGGACAGGAGAGCAGAGGCCCGGGGCCTGCTCCGTGGACACTCCCCACTCCTCCTGCTCAGAAGAAAGCACGGCGGCCCACGGGGTCCTTCCTCCATTCTTCGCTCTCCACCGTCTATTCCTGCGTGCTGGGTCTGTGAGGGGGACACACACACAGATCACTGCCCACCTCATGGGAGGCCACCCTGCAAACCAGAGCAGGAAGGAAAGGAAGGGCTCCCACTGGGTGGGGAGGGCTAATGCCCGGCTCGGCCTGTGCCTGGCCTTCCTCTGTGCTGGCCCTGAGGATCAACCGGAAGAGGGTGGAACCCAAGATGCCAGGTGCCAGGTGGGTGCCATGTCTGACAGGGTGGTCAGGAGTGGCCATTAGACGGAGCCCTCAAGGCGGCCAGCAACATGCCTGGGGTGGGGGTAGCAGCCCCGGGAAGAGCACCGCAGGCAGAGGGAACAGCCAGTGCAAAGGCCCGGAGGCAGGAGTGCGCCTGGCGAATCCTGGGAGCAACAACACGGAAAAGGAATGGATGAGTGACTCAGTCCTCTCTGGCTCCTAGCCCAGCCCCCACCCACCAACGGCTTTTCTGGCAGGCTTCCTCATCTCACCGCTGGACCCCGACAGCTCTGCCTCCCAGGACAGCGGCCTGACCCCTACGGCCCGCCCTCCAGGCTGTTTCTGGCCAGGCCCGCCCCGCCCCCGGGGCACACGTGCTGTCACTCAGCCCAGGCCCCGCCCTGCCCCCCCCCGCTCCGTTCGTGCTCTCGTGCTCTCAGCCCGGGCCCCGCCCCCGGGGCACACGTGCTGTCACTCAGCCCAGGCCCCGCCCTTAACCCGCCTCCCATCCCCCCGCTCATTGCTGTCGCTCCACCGCAGGCTCCGCCCCCGCCGCGCCCCCGTGCTGACTTTCCGTCTAGGCCCCGCCCCCGCACACGTGCTGTCACTCACTCGGGCCCCCCCCCCCCGCCCGCGCACTTGTGCTGTCACTCAGCCCGCGTTGTGTTGGAGCAGGAGACCGCCCGCCGGACACTCGCCTCTACTCTGCCGGCCCATGGACATCGCGCTCCTCCTCGCCCTCGGGCTGCTGGCCCAGGTAAGGCGTCTGGCCGCGCGGGGTCCCTTGCCCCCCTACCCTGTCGGACGGTGTCACAGTAAAACGCGCCCGGGGGCCACCCATGAGTTGAGGAGTCATGGGTGGGTGCCCGGTGGGCAGCTCTGTTCAGGGCGCTCTGTGCCCCAAGGGGCTCTAGAGGTAGGGTAACCGCCTCCGCCAGGACCGGACGGGCAGCCAAGCTGGGTGGCCGCCGGGAGACCATCAGGCCGGCCCTTAACCGGAGGTGCGCCCAGCAACCCTGTGGGGCTTGTGGTGAGTGCCAGGGCGAGGGGGCGCAGCAGGAGCACCCCCAGCTGGAGGAGCCTGCATGCCAGAGTCTCTAAGGACACCCCTGCTGAGTTGGCAGATGACTTTGCTTGGTCTTGGGTGGAGCCCACACACCCCCACCCTGTGCCCAGCGGGCAGGGTCAGCTCTGGAACCCACTGTCCCTTGGGAGTGCTCTGGAGCCAGGCCCTGGGCACATAAAGCCTGCCACCCCCACACTCCTGGCCCGCCCCCAGTTTCCTGGTCCCTCTGCCGGGGGAGCAGGGTGGGTGGAAGGGAGCCCTTCTCCCCACCATGGTCACCCCCCAGTGTGGCCCTTTGGGCTGGGCAGGCGCTCAGCTGGGCCTGGGAGTGGAGCCCGTGGCCTGCCTTCAGGGACGGGACTGAGTCAGGGTCACCGGCCAGGGGCCAGGGCCGGGCAGTAGTGGGGCCCCTGTGCATACCCCAAGACCGTAGTTCTCCTCCACATGACAGGGAGTGAGCCCCCAGGCGTAGCCCGTTCACGCCCACAGGGCATTGCTGCTCCAGGGCTGGACGCTGGGGAGGAGCACCCACTCTGGGGGCTTCTGGGGTCCCCCTGACTCCACAGAGCTCTGACTGGAAGCTGATCAGGTGCCCACCAGCTGGACCCCCCCCCCCAGTAACTGTCCCTCGGGGCACCGAGCTCTGGGCACCTCCACCCCTACCCTGCGGCCTCCCCCTGTCCCTCCACGGTAGCCCCGCCCAGATCTGGGCCGCCCAAGTTCAGCTGGCTGCCCACAGCCTGCTTTCCTCCAGCCCTCTGCTGGGAGGCCACACCGCCCCAGGGGTCTTCTGGTTGCTCCCCTGCAGGACCCTACGCACCCCCCCACTGGGGTCCACTCCAGAAGGCGGCACACACCTCATGCCCCCTCCCCGCCCGCTGCAGGAACAGCAGTCCACCCCACTTGCGAACGGACCCAGTATATCGGACATGCTGGAGACTAGTTCCTTTGGGTTTGGGATGGGGATCTTTCACCAGGCCCCAGGAGAACTCTGCTGCAGGGGAGGGGAGTAGTCCCCTCCCGGATTCCTCTCCCCGCCCTGGGGCTATTGCAGAATGACCCCCCTACACACACACACACACACACAGCTAGAGGCTTTAGGGATTTGGGGGCACCAGCCACGGGGGCTTGGCCACTCAAGTTTTGCGCTCAGTGTGGCTCAGATGAGTGCCAGTGTGAGGGGAGCCTTCCTAGCCCCCTGAACTAGGTCTGTGTCAGGACCCTGCCCACCCCTCCCCCACCCAGCTCTCCTGTCCGGCCACATGGCAGCTGGTGGCTGCTCCTCGGTACCCCCTCCTCCACCTCCGTGAGCCCCCACCGCAGGCCAGCCCGGGCTTGGCAGAGCTGTCTCAGGGGGGCCCTGCGTGGGGCCCGGGGAAAGGACTCTGCATTGATCTGTTGCTTACCGGTAGGTTTGGACAAGGCATGGCCCTCCCCTTCCTGTGTCCCCTGAAGTCTCAGCCAGCAGGCTTAGAGTGTGTACTTCCAGAACTGGTCTCTGTCGGCTCCCTCCTCTGGCCCACACTGTCCCCATCGCGGGCCGACCCCTGGGCCCCCACCCCACCTGAGAGTGGTAGAGCGATGGGGGAGTGTAGATGTTCAGGACGAACCCATGCCCTGCTGGGAGGGGTCTAATGGTGTCCGCTGAGACACGTGGCTTCTGAAAGGATGATGAGGCTGTGCTCCTGGACACTTGGCAAAGTGTGAAGAGCCACCAGGGCAACGTGGCCACGTCCTCAGTATGGGGAGGGGTCCTCATCCCCACGGTAGGGTAGTGTGACAGTGACGGGCAGTGGAGGGAAGCCGGCTCCTGGACCACTGTCCTCTCCCAGGTGGGCAGGGCGGCCGGGGATCACAGTGGTGTGGCCCGAGTGGGGAAGCAGGCTGGGCGAACAGCTGCCCCTCTCCACTTGCCCCGCTGCTGTGGCCCTGACCCCTCCCTTGAAGCAGCAGCTGCAGGGGAGCGCAGGAGGGGGCCGTGGCAGGGGTGCCTGTGGGCCAGGGCAACAGCTGGGTCCATTCCTGGCGTGCCTGATGCCTGCCAGGCCATCCAGGAACGGGGTGGTCCGGATTCCAGCCTGGGGGGAAGGGGCTCAGGCCTGGGAAGCTTGTGGGGAGTGCAGACCCCACCCACGCTCCAGCAGGCTGCTGGCCTCCCACCTGGTTCCTAGAACATGAGAAACCCAGGGCAGGGAGCGGTGTTGGAGGGGCCTGCGCACTCGCCAGTGTAGGATTAACCCCATAACCTCTTCCTCGAGCCCCTTTCTGCAGCTGCGCTTTGTCAGCTTTGCCCAGCTACACTGGGCAGGTAAGAGAAAATGTTCCCTTCCCTGGATTCAATCACGTCACCGCGGTGGGCAGGGCTCTGAGAAGCTGGGCCACAGAAGCAAATGTCCACCCATGCTCAGGCCTGCTGCCTGCCATCTGAATCTTGGCAGTGGTTGTAGGGAGCCCCAGGGCCCCCTAAAGGCCAGCAGTGCCAGAAGATAAAGCAGGCTCTCCTCACTTGACACCCAGCCCTCTCAGTCAGCAGCTTCTCTACCCAGGGTGGCCACCCAGGGCAGGTGAGCATCCGGCTTTCTTCCCAGGCTCCTGGGAGACTGGGCCGTACCGTCTCATTCCTTGTTCTGGACACACCAGGGGCTAGTGGAGAGAAGCAGAGAACTCTTGGCCGCGCCCAGGTGGAACAGATTCCCGCAGGGGGCAGTGGGGAGCTTTATGGCTCAGACACCCTTGGGGTTGGGTGTCGGGGCTGGGGGCCGGCGCAGCGAGGGCACAATGGCCCATGTCTCTAGAGCTTGCAGACTGTGCTCTCAGGTTCTTGGTAAGGGGAAGGCCAAGGATGAGCATGGGGGTGTCGTTGGGCATCATGTGGGGGAAGTGGATCGATGAGGCCCCTTGGCTCTGGCCTGACATGGGAAACAGCAAGGCTGGGCGGCGTAGGTGAGCCCGTTCCACTCCATGGTGTTTTCCGTGGTGGCCGTCCTCTGCCCATGTGCTGGGGGTCTGTGTGACCTGGCTTTGTCTGTGGGGCTTTGTCCTGGCACCAGATGTCCCGTGATCCCCCAGGTGGCTCCCAGGCCTTGCCCCAGCTGGCCACGTCGTCTGGGAACGGGGTGGTAGGAGAACAAAGACCAGCTGAGCAATGCCCCGGGTAACCGGAAGTGGGCTGTGGCCCAGCCCAGCCACCCCACCCACTGCAGCCTCTGATCTGGGCAGGGGGCCCCTGCCAAGGCTCTGTGGCTTCTGCTGACCTCCTGGACTTGGGCCGTGGACAGACTGGGGCCCGGGACTCCCAGGCTCTGGCACAACCACACTGGCCCCACAGCACACACTGGTGGACATCTGGGAGCATCAGCCAAGGCAGCTGACAGGGACTGGGGGGGGCAGCCGGAGGCGGTGTGTGGGCTGGACGGGGCAGACCGTGTCCCCTCCTGTTCCTCCAGGAGCTGGGGTCAAGGACTGTGTGCGGAATGTCCCCCACCTGCCCCCCCCAAAGTGCTCTCCAGCTCCAATCTCCTCCACACTGAGGCTGGGCTGCTTCCAGAGCGTGCTTCTGTGAGTGGTGGAGGCTCAGACACCGGTTCCCCGTGGCCCCCAGCTCTGGTGCTCTCTGGCTGTGTGGGCTCGAGCAAATGGCTCAGCCTCTCTGAGCCCCGTGCTGGGGAACCGTGATGTGAGACAGTCACCGCCCCTTCCAGGGGCTGTGAGGGCTGAGAGAGGGCCCGGTCAGGGGGACAGGAAGTGAGAGGTGGAGGACCAGGGAGGATGCTGAGCGCCACGCTGGCCTCGGGGTGCTCAGGAAGCAGATGCTGTCCCCACTAGCGTGATGACAAAGGCCAGCAGGTCTCCACTTGGTGGAGACAGCTGACCTGGAAGTGGTTTGTGCTTCGTGGTTTTGGCGAGAAAGCCCCCACTGTCCCAGGCAGGCTGGGGACCGGTGCTGCCATCTGTCAGGCTGCAGGTGGCTGGGGGGCCCGGCCAGGAGCTGGGTCTTTTCTATAAACCGCGTTCGCAGCTACCTAGATTCCAGGCCCCTGGGGTTTCAGATGATTAAGCAGGAGGATTCCAGAACTGAGGAGGCGGCCTGGGGCCACAAGGAGAGCTGAGCGGTGGCTTGAATGTTACTGCTGTTTTGTCTACAAAGCGCGTCCAAATGTGTTATGTGCTAGCCCCGGGCACAGAGACAAAGCCTGGCTGGGTGTGGGGGAGGCCGGGACGAGTGTGGAGGCAGCTGACATCTCCCTCCTGCCCCTGTCCTGTCCCAACCCAAAGCACGCCACTCACGCGTCACCAGTGCCTCCTCCTGAGGCCACAAGGCCACCCCATCCCATGCTCGCCCCTCTGTGCACTGCGTGGCCCAAGGCAGCGCCTGGGGGGGTGAGCTCAAGGGGTTGACGAAGGAAGGGGCAGCCAGGAAGCAGGGCCCCCCCGTGGAGGCGCCCTGGGAGCCACCCCGGGACCCCTGAGCAGGAGGGAGCCCCCCTCCCCAGAAGGGCCCAAGGGCCTGGAGACCCTGTGTGGGGCCAGGGAGCTTCTAGGGCCATCCCTGGAGCACCAAGGGCTGGTGTCTGGGAGGGGGAGCCCCTCTGAATGCCCCCAGCCTGCCGGCTGGCTGGTCCTACCCTGGGCTTGGGGATGGGCCGGGCAGGGCGTTTCTACCGGGGTTGTGGGGTGGGCGTGGCCAGCCTTGGAGGGCACATTGCTCACATTCTCCTGCAGCCAAACCCAGCTGGGTCCCAGCCGGTGACCCGCCCACTCCCCCAGGCCCCAGCCCCGTCCGACAGCTCTCTCCAAGCCCGACCAGACTCTGCTCCTGGATACCCCAGTGCCCAGCCAGCCACAGAGCCCGAGCCCGTGCTGCTGGGGAGCCTGCGGCAGAGACCCCATAGCTAAACCAGGGCCATCCAGGAAATTCGGGTTGTGTTTGGGGGCTGCAGCCAGCTCTGCCCTTAACTCATGGGATGGGTGCCTTTTCTGGCCTCCGTCTCCATCTGAGCTCTGAGGTGGGACTATCTGTGGTCACCATGGGGAGCTGACACTGGGTCTCGAGAGACTTTCGGTGTCACGGCTGCCCCCCTCCTACCATGCTCCTTCATGGCCCCGGTTCTGAGCCCAAAACCTGGCCCAGGGAAGGGCCTGGGGGTGTGCCTGCCTGCCCCCACCCCACCCCTGGGGTGCCACATGCCCTCATCCTCCCTTGGCAGCCCTACAGGCCCCAGGCCCCTCAGTTTCCTGGAAAGGGAGGGAGGAACGATCCCTGGGTTCCAGGAGCCAGAGTACTGGTGTGACCTCGGTCCATGGTTCTGGGGCACCCGCATGGAGGTGGCCCCTGGCATTGCTGTCCCGTCTCTGCCCCATGGGCCCTGCATACCCACCAGCGGCTGGGTCGGTCTGCCCTGGGAATTCAGAGCAGTCTCCAATCCCTACTGACGTCCTGGAAATCGAGGCCTGTCTTCCTTCCCACGGAGCAGCCGGGAGATGCCACGTGGGGGCTGCCCCTCCAGACCCCTGAAGAGCCTGAGCAAAGGCCTGCCTCCTGGAAGCATTTGGAGTCCTCAGACAGGAGCATGGGCCTGGTCAGCCTGGACCAACCCTTGAGAACTGAAGCCCCGAGGAGGCCTGGTGGGGCTGCTTGTTGCCTCCAGGGCCCCACCCCTGACAGATCCAGCCTTGGGGAAGGGGAACGACGCCTCCAGCACCCGCCTCTCTCGCCTGCCCCACCCCGTTAGCCACACTCTGCTCATACGAAACGTCCCTGGGAGGCCCCCTTCCCCAGCTGTTGTTCCCGGTGGCTGCCTTGCCCCCTACTCTGCCTCCCACTGCCCTGAGCACCCCGTGCTCCCCAAACCCTGGCAGCCTCCATTCCTCCCAGCTGCTCCGCAAGCATTCAGGCCTGGGGCAACTCCTGGTCCCGGAGCCCCCCAGGGGAGGACAGGAGCCAGATGCAGGGCGGTGGGGGCTCCAGGCTGAGGTGTGGCTGCTGGGGTCTCCCGGGGCCATGAGCTCAGGGCTCTGATGGTTGGCGTCTCTGGGGCCCAGCTCACATACTGTGTGATTGACAGCTGTCTCTGTCTTTGTTGTAGAGCCTGGGCCCGTCCTTGGGGGTCTCTGCGCAGAAGAGGCCCAGTATCCTATACCCCTGGCAGCGGGCACCCGCGCCAGGCCGTGTGCGAAGAGCCTGGGTCATCCCCCCCATTAGTGTATCTGAGAACCACAAGCGCCTCCCGTACCCCCTGGTGCAGGTGAGGGGGCCAAGGGCGGTCCAGGGCAGAGCAGGGGCTGGGCTGTTCCTGGTGGGTCCCTGAAGGTGTGTGGTTGAGGACAGGTACGCCTTTGGGGCTGTAGGCTGGGGGAGGGGTCAAGGCTGTGAAGGGGAGGGACCTTGGCTTTGGGGGCATCTCCCTCAGCCTGTGTTCTGCCCTCACAGATCAAGTCAGACAAGCAGCCCCTGGGCAGTGTCATCTACAGCATCCAAGGTCCTGGTGTGGACGAGGAGCCCCAGGGCGTGTTCTCCATCGACAAGTTCACGGGGAAGGTGTTCCTGAATGCCATGCTGGACCGGGAGAAGACAGACCGCTTCAGGGTGGGGCCCACTGTAGTGGGGGCTGGCAAGAAGCTGGGGGCCTCCTCCCACCAGGCTCCTGGTCCCAGGGTTGGGGCATTAGGCCACATGTCCTTCATTGGGAGATAGGCACAAGGATTTGGGACTAAGACCTGCAGTCCAAAGAAGGTGTTGAGAATTATATTCCCATTTAACAGATGAGCATGCACAAACTGAGGCCCCGGGGAGGTGGAGCTTGGTCCTGCTCAGGGAGGCTGTCAGCCTCCCAGAAAAGCACCACTGGACCCTGGTGTAGTCTTCACCCTACATCAGCTCTGCCCCCAGCCTGGCTGCGTGTGGTGGGAATGGGGTGTTGCGAAGAATCCCACGGTATGGCAATTCCCAATGGCAGCAGTCCCTTGCTTCCCTTGATTCCAGGGACAGTAGCCACCCCTTGGAGGAGAGCTTTGAGACCGAGGCTGGCGGGGAGGGAGATGAGGGGCCCGGCCGGCACTGGCCAGAGGCTGCAGAGCGGAGTGTGGACACCCCTGAGCTCCCCTACGGAGTAATCCGCCCTCCCCAGCCTGGCCTCTCCAAAATGCTGGGATTTTCCCTGGGGGTGGGGGCGGGGTGGGGGGGAGGCTTCTGGCTTGGGATTTCCTGTGCTCGGACTTCAACAAGCTCTTGGTTGTTTCCCTTACACAGAGTTATCAGAGCCCGTGGTGTCACGGGGAAATGGTACCACACCCACTCTCCCAAAGTGTGGGAAGTGGTTTAATTTTAAGTGTTCGTGTATTTAGTAAGCTTCAAGAGGAGCCTAAACCAGTTAGCAGAAGGGAAGCGGGAGGGCTGGTGAGTCTCACACAAAGCACAGCTGTGAGCTCCCCAGCAGCCAAGGCAAGAGGGGAAGCTGTGGGCCAGCAGGCTGGTCTTCGGGGAGGTTGCTTCGGCCATGCACACATCCCACCCCGTGCCGTTTGTCCCCTGTTGAAGCTGGCGTTCCCAGCGGCACACCGAGTCTGCACTCGCTGTCCCTTCGCACAGCCTGGTGGGAACCACCCAAATCTGGCGAGCACAGCACCAGCCCTTCCTCTCTGCTTGGCTAGCTAAGGGCCTTTGCTCTGGACCTGGGAGGAGCCACCCTAGAGGAGCCCACGGACCTGGAGATCGTGGTCGTGGATCAGAATGACAACCGGCCCGTCTTCCGGCAGGAGGCGTTCACGGGCCAAGTGCTGGAGGGTGCAGTCCCAGGTGAGGGGGAGCTTGGGGGGCTTCCGCGGAGGGGCTCCAAGTCGGTCCGAAGGCCCAGGGTTCCCTTCAGCAACACTTTCCGTGATCCTTCGAACAGTCGGAAAATAAGCAGACACTCCAGGAGTAGGGACTTTCCACAAGTCAGCTCGAGTCACTTCGCATTTCAGTATAAACTTCAAACCCCAACGTCTCCCCAAACGCAGTGAGAGGACTCGCGGATGGCCAAGCTCTGGGGGCCACTGCAGCTCTGCACCGAGGTAAAATCCACACGACATACAAGGATCCACTCCGTGGATTTGGCACAGGCACCGGGCCCTAACCAGCTCCTCGGGGCCGGTTTCAGAGCTTTCGTCCCCCCAGGAAACCCACCCCCATTAGCAGTCACCCCGCCCCTTGCTTCTCAGTCCCACATCTTGATCGCAAATAAACCTTCTGTCCTTCATGAGTCTCTACGGGATGGCCTTGCTTCTTCACCTGTCCCAGGCCGGACGGACCTCATTCCAAACACAGCTCCCTTCTTCCTTCCCACTCTGCTCCCAGGGGTTTGGGGCAAAGCTCGGGCAAGCCGTGCACCTCAGGCGGGGAATGTGGACTCATGGGAGGTGGGCTCCTGTTTGGCCACTCGTGGTTCTTTTATTTCATCTCAGTTTTTGTGTTTCGAGACCTAAAATATTTTTTTTACTTCTATTTTTTAAAAAAGATTCATTTGGGGCGCCTGGGTGGCTCAGTTGGTTAAGCAACTGCCTTCGGCTCAGGTCATGATCCTGGAGTCCCGGGATCGAGTCCCGCATCGGGCTCCCTGCTCGGCAGGGAGTCTGCTTCTCCCTCTGACCCTCTCCCCTCTCATGCTCTCTCTCTCTCATTCTCTCTCTCAAATAAATAAATAAAATCTTTAAAAAAAAAAAGATTCATTTATTTGAGAGAGAGTGTGTCTTCTCCCTCTCCCACTCCCCCTGCTTGTGTTCCCTCTCTTGCTGTGTCTCTCTCTGTCAAATAAATGAATAAAATCTTTAAAAAAAAGAGAGAGAGTGTGTGTGAGCACAGGGCGGAGGAGTAGAGGGAAGGGGAGGGACAGTCTCAAGCTGACTCCACGCTGAGTCCATGCGGGCTGGATCCCAGGACCCTGAGATCATGACCTGAGCCAAAACCAGGAGTCCGACGCTTAACCGGCTGAGCCATCCAGGCGCCCCTACTTCTTTTTATTTTGACATAATTTGAGACTTGCAAAAAAGTTGCAAAGAATTGCAACAGAGATGTAATGTTTATCATGTTTGCTTTAAGCTTTTTTTTTTTCTTCTTCTTTTTTTCCTTCCTTCCTGCCTCCTTCCTTTCTGGACTGCTGGATGCAGACGGGATCCCCTCAAAGAATTAACCCTCATAACTTTGACACAGTGTAACTCTCAGAATCAGGAAGTTAATGTCGACACACACTAACAGTTTCAGCCCGGGGATGCCTTTATAGCAGAGAACATCTTCTCGGGCCCCACCTCTCTTCTTGAATCCCCCATGTGTTGGGGAGTATTGTCCACCTTCTCCAGGAGAGGCTCCCACACCCTGACCCGTTCTTTCCCGGCTCTGTCGGGTAACGGCCCAAACACCTGCTCAGCCGTAGATCTGGCTCTTTTGGCTGTTTGATCATCGAGGACGGATTCTTCTCTCGCTCTTCTGCATGTGAAAGCACAGGAGAGAGGGAGGGAAACAGTAGACGTCTGGGAATGCAGGATGGCTCTGCTTGGGGAGGCAGCGGACGGGCCGGTGCAGACGGTCTTCTCTGCAGCGGGGCTGGCCCTGGCCTCTGTTGCCGCCTTAGTTCAGCCTCCTGGGGCTCCTCTTGGTATTGATACTGTACGTCAGCTTCAGCAAGCCCTGCGTGGTCCATGCACAGAGGACTCTTTCCATGCTCCTGTCCCCCTCCCAGGGTGACCGCTGTTGCATGGTACCTGGGCAAGGCTCTGTCGGAGCAGGGGGTCTCCGTTGTAGGTGGTCCCTGTGCACCTGAGCCTTTGGAGTGGAGCTTTATCGGGGTTCTCTCCCTCCAGCTCAGGGCAGCGTCCTCCCCTCCCCCTTCAGTCCCCGCCATTGCCCAGAACATTACTGGGTGTCTAGTTCTCCTTGCCCCAACCTTAGGCAGACCTTGCCTGAGCCACAGGTGCCCTCCCAGGCTTCCTCCTGCCCCTGTATTTCTTGTGAGCCCTCCAGGGCCGGTGGAGAAGAGCTGACCATGGGCACAGACCACCCTGTGTGGGGGCTCCCAGGACTTTGAGCCGTCACGGTGGTCCACACTCAGCCTTGGACAGTCTGATCCACTTCCTCTGTCTGCTTGCCTGCCCTGCTCCACCAAAGGTGAAGCCTCTACATGTGCACCCTGTCCTCAGAGAGGCTGGGCACATCCTGGATGCCAGTTTATCATTTTACCTTGTGCCCTCGCCAATCAGACGAACTCAAGTACGATTTTGTGCGTCACCCGCGCATTCCCGCCGTTAGCTGGGGGCTGCATTCCCTGCCCACCATTCTCCTCTGTCTGCAGTAGTAGTCGCTTAGCCGTTAGGTTTTTAGGACATTGACTTTTTTTTTTTTTCAACAAAATTTTGTTGTGCTGAAATAAGTACAAATGCTACCATCCTACCCATTTTTAAGGGGCAGTCCAGTGGTACGAGGTTTTTCATAGTGTGGTCTGGCGTCCTCACCACTCGTCCCTGTAACTCTCCTTCTTCCCACACAGAAGCTCTGCCTCCCCTTCCCCAGGCCCTGGCTCCCGCCATCAACTCCCCACCCCCATCGATCTGTCTACTCTGCGGACCTCCTGTCAGTGGACTCATACAGCCTTTGTCCTTCTGTGACTGGCTGGTTTCGCGGACCACGAGTGTCCTCCGGGTCCAGCCTGGAGCACGTGTCAGGTTTTCCTCCTCCTTAAAGCTGAATGATACTCCATTACGTGGATGGACCACATTTCCCTTATCCATTCACTTGTGCTTGGACACTTGGGCTGCTTTCACGTTTTAGCTCTTGTGAATAATGTTGTTGCGAATGTGCGTGTACAAACAGGTCTTCAGGCTCCTGCTTTCAGAAGTGGAAGTGCTGGGTTATATGGTAGCTCTGTGAGTGATGCTATGCTGTTTCCCCCACAAGCAGCGCACGGGGTCCCAGTCTCTCCGCATCCTGGCCAATGTTTATTTTCTGGGTTTTTGTTTGTTTGTTTGTTTTTGTTTTTGGTAGTAGCCACCCTAACAGGTGTGAGGTGCTGTCTCACTGTTGTTTTGGTTTGCACGTCCCTGATGATGAGTGACGTGTGGAGCATCTTTTCAAATGCGTATTGGACATTTGTATATTTTATTTAGAGGAATGTCTCTTCAGGTCCTTTGCCGAGTTTTGGATTGTGCTGTGTTTTTGTTGTTGAGTTGTTTTTTCTTTTTTAAGATTTTATTTATTTACTTGACAGAGACCCAGCGAGAGAGGGAACACAAGCAGGGGGAGTGGGCAGAGGGAGAAGCAGGCGTCCCGCGGAGCAGGGAGCCCGATGCGGGGCTCGATCCCAGGACCCTGGGACCATGACCTGAGCCGAAGGCAGACGCTTAACGACTGAGCCACCCAGGCGCCCCTTGTTGTTGAGTTTTATGGGTTCTCTGTATACCCTGCATAGTCCTTGATCTATACAGATATATCTATATGATTTCCAAATATTTCCTCCCATTCTGTGGATTACCTTTTTTACCTGGTTGGGAGTGTCTTTGATGCACAGTGTTTGAAAATGTTCATGAGTCCAGTTTGTCTAGTTTTTGGTGCTGATGCCTTTGGTGTCCTATCCGGAAATCATTACCGAATCCAGTGTTGTGAAATGTTTGCCCTGTTTTCTTCTAAGAGTTTTATAGTTTTAGGTCTTACGTTTAGGTTTTTGATACACTTTGAGTTAATTTGTGTGTATGGTGTGAGGTAAGGGTCCAACTTCATTCTTCTGCAGGGAGATGTCCAGCTTTTCCAGCACCATTTGTTGAAAAAGACTGTTCTTCTCCCCCTTGAATGGTCTTGGCACCCTGGCCAAAAATTACTTGACCACACGTGTGTGGGGTTATTCCTGGACTCCATTCCACTGGTCTATCTCGTGGCCATACCACACTGTTTTGATCACTGTACCTTTGGAGGAGTTTTGAAATCAAAAAGTATGAGTCTTCCAGTTTTGTTCTTTCTCAAGATTTGTTTTAGTTATTTGGGTTTCCTTGAGATTCTGTGTAATTTTAGAATGGTTTTTCTACTTATGCAAAGAAATTGTCCTTGGGATCTTGATAGAGATTGCATTGAATCTGTAGATCACTTTGGGCAGTACTGACATTTAATGATAATAAGTCTCCCGGGGTGCCTGGATGGCTCAGTCAGTTAAGTGTCCAACTCTTGATTTCAGTTCAGGCCATGAGATCGAGCCCCACATTGGGCTCCAAGCTGGGTGTCCCCTACCCCCCTAAAAAGAAAAAAAAAATATATATATATATATACACATATTATGTGTAGTATATAAATATATATTTCATATATATCCTATAAAAACTTATATATATGTATGTATGTATTTAAAGTCTCCCAATCCATGAACGTGGGATGTGTTTCCATTTACTTGTGTCTTTCATTTCTCTCTGCGGTGTTTTGTAGTTTTCAATGTACAGGTCCTAACACTGACATTCTAAAGCACCTACGCAGTTATTTTGGAGACTGTGGGTCTGAGTGTGAGTTTGTGTGGTTGGATTCGGGATTTGCACTTTGGTGATGCCGTGTTCTCCTTGGTGCATCCTTTCGGGAGGCACACATGTCTGGTTCCTGAAGACACTGGCTTTGATCTGCTCGATAAGGGAGTGTCTGCCAGGCTTCTCCACTGTGATTTTTATATTTTTCCCTTTGTAATTAATAGGTATCTTTTGGAAGATACCCTGAGACTGTGCAGGTACCCTGTTACCCCTTACCCAGCAGAGTTGGCATCTGCTGAGGGTTCTTGTTCTCATGGCTGGGAGGTGCTGGTTCCCTCCTGCGGTGTCTCTTCTCCCTTCGTCAGTGGGCTTTCTGCTCTATGAGGGCACTTCTCCCCTGTGTACGTATGTGCCTGTGTATGTTCCATGTTTTGTTTTTTTATATTTCTCTGGACTCTCAGAGTCTGATTCATTCAGTGGGTTATGATTCGTTACAGCCATTACTTTGATGCCCAGATCGTCCCACGTTTGGCCAGCAGGAGGCTCACCAGACTGGCTTCTTGTTGGGCCCTTCCAGCGGGCAGAGCTGGGAGCCATGCTCCTTTGTAGACAGATGTGTGCACGAGTGTGTTGTGTGTGCCACTCACACCTGTACATACATGTCTCTCACCTTCGTTAGTCGTGAGTTCCCACTGGCCCTCTGTCTCCCCGGGGCTGGCCCCAGGGTTTCCAGCTGGCTCACCCCATGTGACCCGGGGCTCTCGGCCCCTCCTGGGCTGTCTCCATGTCTGGGAACACGGGTGTCAACTCTGGATTAAATATGTATATCAGACACCCTGCTTCCTCCTCCAAACAGCACAAGACAAAAGGTTGAAGTTTGTGCAGGCCAGATGGGGGGCTGGACCTGGCGTGGTGGGCCACAGGCGAGTGTTGAGACGCATCCTGGGGGTCAGGTTGGCACCTGTGTGCGTGTCCCTGCTCATCCCTGTCCTTACTAGGCACCTACGTGACCAGGGCCGAGGCCACAGATGCTGATGACCCAGAAACCGACAACGCAGCCCTGCGGTACTCCATCCTGGAGCAGAGCAGCCCCCAGCTCTTCAGCATTGATGAGCACACAGGGGACATACGCACCGTGCAAGTGGGTCTGGACCGTGAGGTGAGATGACCTCAGACGCTGGGGGGCAGCCAGGGGCCCTTCTGACCCATCTTTGCCCACCTTGTTGTCCCTCTGAGCCTGATGGGAGCAGCTCACTTCCAGTTGGGCCCCCTGCCCCAGCCTTGCCTGCCCCAGATGCTCCTCCTGCCACAGGAGCAGGGAGCCCTCCACTTGCTGCAGACCCTCGCAG
This sequence comes from Zalophus californianus, assembly GCF_009762305.2. NCBI lineage: Eukaryota > Metazoa > Chordata > Mammalia > Carnivora > Otariidae > Zalophus > Zalophus californianus. The sequence goes on along the minus strand of NC_045611.1, from coordinate 715,472 downwards.
TGGCTTGGGGCACACCCTCAGCTGGGACACCTCTGCCTCGTGGCTGGTTGTGGGGTTAGGCCTGAAAGTCCGTCCGTGCAGTCTGTCCATGCAGCGCCTGGCCCTGACAAGTCCTCAGTGTGCTTTCTGCCAAAAGCCTCTCTGCCTGGTTGCCTGCAAAGGCTTCAGGCTTCCTGGCCTCGGATAGAGCCATGCAAGTGGCTCCACAGTGACCAGTCATGCTCTGGAGTAATAACCACTCTGGCGTAGTGTTCCTCTGTGGGGACCCCTGCTGCCCCTCACTGCCGGGCTTCTGTCCAGCTTTGACACCTCTGGGAAGCCCTCCTTGGTTTCCCCGTGGCCACCTGCACAGCTCTTCCGGTCCCTTGCAGCCTTAGGTGGTCTTCATTGGTCTGTCTCTCTCTCTGCCTCTGGACATGGCTCCCCAGGACAGGGACCCAGCTCGCTGGTGCCCTTCAGCATCCAGCATGCAGTAGGTGCTCTGTGAATCTTGTCCAACTTGGTAACTGACCTCTTGCCCCCTCACAGGCTGGCGCAGAGTGTGGGGTTGGCAGTGGTGTGGTCAGACCCAGAGAGCCAGGTAGCACGTTTGGCCCCAGAGCTTGGGACCAGGGCAGGGCGCTTGGGGCCACTTGGGGCTCCGGATGCCCACAGGGCTCTCCTGTGAGGGTTTCTTGCCCCACCCCCAGGCCCCCTGACTGCGTGTTCCTGTGCCCCCAGGTGGTCGCCTTGTACAACCTGACCCTGCAGGTTGCGGACATGTCTGGAGATGGCCTCACCGCCACGGCCTCTGCCATCATCACCCTCGAGGACATTAATGACAATGCACCTGGGTTCACCGGGGATGAGGTGCTGCCGCCTTTCACACTCCTGCTGGCCCCTGCTGGGGACTGCCCTTCCCTCCTCCGGCTCCTGGCAGGGACATGGGACCTTGTGGAGGGATGGGAGGTTGGGTGCTTTGGAGAAGGAGCCGTGCATGGGTAAGGCAGAAACCCAAGCTAGAGTAGTTGCTGTGAGCACATAAGCATGGTCGGAGGAGCTGGGAGAGAGGCCCTGGGGAGAAGCAGCCCTTGGGCAGCAGGAAGGAACCTTCCCTACAGCCTTGTTGTGTGGGAGGGGGCAGCCAGCCCTGCCCTCCAGGAGAAGGCAGCCCACAGGGTGCCTGGCACACAGCTGGACCCACAGAGTGGGGCTCGTGGGCACCGCTGGGGGGCTGGGTGGGCCACAGAGTTGGCTGGGAGGGAGCGAGGGAGGGCATCCCTGCACAGGACCATCTCCCTGCCCCCTGGCAGTAATGAGGGCTGGGCTCCCACAGTTCTTCATGGAGGTCACAGAGGCCATCAGTGGAGTGGATGTGGGGCGGCTCGAGGTGGAGGACAGGGACCTGCCAGGCTCCCCCAACTGGGCAGCCAGGTTCACCATCCTGGAGGGCGACCCCAATGGACAGTTCGCTATCCACACAGACCCCAAGACCAACGAGGGCGTGCTGTCCGTGGTGAAGGTGAGTGGGGTGCGTGGCTCTCCTAGCTGGGGTCTGGCTGCTGGCCCCGAGCACAGGGGGCCCTGTCTGGGGCATCCTCTGGAGAGAGCAGAATGCCGGGGGGGCCGGGAACGCTGGGGCTCTAGGCTCAGGCCACACTGGCCCCAGGGCACCAGGACCAGAAGGAGGGGCGCCCCCACCGCCCACGGGCTGTTTATGGAGCTGTGTCTCTTCAGGTGTGTGGTGATGTATATAAACACAGACCGCACCTGTGTCCGCCAGATGGGAGACCAGAGACACAGAAGCCGTGGTAGCTACGTGGACGCCACATAGAAATGCAGGTCCACTTAGATACGATACAGGAAGGGCTTTATTGCAAGAAGCCGGTTTGCAGGGCCGGCCAGCAAGCTGGAAACGCCTTTCTCCTCAGGAAGATCTCCGTTTGCTCTTGATGACTTTGGGCTACTGAGGAGGCCCACTCAGGTCATCCAAGATCATCTTCATTTAAAGTCAGCTGATGGTAGAGGTTAATTTAACCCCAGCTACCAAACCGCTTCTCCACAATCCCCTGATGAGTGTTGCCCGAGTCACTGGGGAGCACCACCTGACCAGAGACACATAAAGCTGATGACACAACACCTAACACATTCATTTTGAGTGATGAGTATTTATCGTTTTTACATCATTCTTTGTGCCTTTTGGTCCTGAATCATTTTTCTTTTCCAGGGCTGAAAAGGGCAAGGGACTGTGAGGAGAGACAGCAGGGCAGCAGGACCCCTGTGGGGCCTCGCAGTGCCCCATAGCTGCCTCTGGGGGGCCCAGAGTCGTGAGTGACTTCCAGTTCTGCTCCCCCTCTCCAGCCCCTGGACTACGAGCGTTGTGAGCAGTACGACCTCACAGTGGAAGTGCAGAACGAGGCTCCCCTGCAGGCAGCCGCCCCCAGGGCTGAGCGGGGCCAGGCCAGGGTCCACGTGCAGGTGCAGGATGTCAACGAGGCGCCTGTGTTCCAGGAGAACCCACTGCGGACCAGCCTGCCCGAGGGGGCGCTCCCAGGAACCCCCGTGGCCTCCTTCTCTGCCGAAGACCCTGACACACAGCAGCTGCAGAGGCTCAGGTGGGGGCTGCAGGGGTAAGGTAGAGGGAGCTAAGGGCCCCGTTTGTCCATTTCCCAGCCAGGGCCAGGAGCACGGCTGAGGGTTTCCATCAGTGCCCTGATCAGAGGGTGGAGGGCTCGTCTGTGCATCCCTGAGGGTCCATGGGGTCTCACGCCCTGTGCATGTGTGCGTGCTGCTATGAATTTGTCCCATAAGGCAGGGCTGGGACCTGCCCAGTCTGTTCTGGCCAGCCTGAGTGCCCAGCCCTGTCCATTCTGGTGAGCTGATGCTCCCATGGGGTCAGCCGTTCAGAGTTTGGATTTCACCCCCAGCACGGCCCTGTGTATCTGTGTCTGTCTCCACGGTGCCCAGGTGTTAAACCTTGCTGTGGTACTCAGTGGCCATGGGGCCCTGGCCCCGGACCTCAGTTTCCTCATCTGTCAACTGGGACAGTAAACACCAACTCACGGCAGTTGGAGGACTAGCTTCAGAGGTGCACGTGTATGCATATGGTGTGTATGCGTGTGGGGAATGTACACAGGTGTGTGTGTAAATGTATGGGACATATGTGTGTGTATGCATGTGGGGGTGTATTATACGTATGCGTGTCTGTTGAAGTGTGACCACACTCCTGGGGGTTCTGTGAAAGCTCAGGGCCACTCTGTCCCCTCCTCGGCCAATAGCTACTCCAAGGACTACGACCCGGAGGACTGGCTGCAAGTGGACAGAGCCACGGGTTGGGTCCAGACCCAGCGAGTGCTCAGCCCAGCATCACCTTTCCTCAAGGACGGCTGGTACAGGGCCATTATCCTGGCTTTCGATGATGGTGAGGGCTGAGCCTGTGCCTAGGCTCCCGGGCTCCCTGATCCGGGCTGGGCATCCCTGTCACTGCCCAGGGGCTCAGAGCTGTGCACTCCATGGAGCAGACTTCTAGGGTGGGCGCTCTGCTCTAGCAGAGCAAGGAGCCCACCAGGCCTCTTCTGCCTGCAGCCTCCCCACCTCGTACGGCCACTGGGACCCTGTCCATTGAGATCCTGGAGGTCAATGACCACGCCCCTGAGCTGTCCCCACCATCTGGTAGTGTGTGCAGCAAGCCAGATCAGGGCTCTGGCCTTCTCCTGGGGGCCACGGATGAGGACCTGCCCCCCCACGGGGCCCCCTTCCACTTTCAGCTGAGTCCCCGGGTCCCAGAGCTGACCCAGAACTGGAGCCTTAGCCAGATTAATGGTGAGCTCCCCCAACCACAATCCTGAGGGTCCAGACCGGAGACGGGTGGGGTGGGGTGGGGGGGTTCTCAACACCGTGGTCCTCTGGTTCCCACTGCAGTGCATCCTCAGACCGGGCGGAACTTCACTCGCAGGGTGCAGATGGGGAAACGGAGGCCCGGGGTCTCGGGATCCCCGCCCAGCAGCAGAGGGCGCGGAGGGGCCCCGGAAGGATAGGGTGGGGGTGGGGTGGGGACTCCTTTGGCCCGGAGACCCCTTCTGACCTTGGGCGCCCTCCGCAGTGAGCCACGCGCGCCTGCGTCTACGCCACCAGGTCCAGGAGGGCCTGCACCGCCTCAGCCTGCTCCTCCGAGACTCAGGGCAGCCGCCCCAGCAGCGCGAGCAGCCCCTGAACGTGACAGTGTGCCGCTGCGGCCAGGACGGTGCCTGCCTGCCGGGGGCCGCTGCCCGGCGCGCGGGGGGCGCGGGCGTCAGCCTGGGCGCCCTGGTCATCGTGCTGGCCAGCGTCATCCTGCTCCTCTGTGAGTCCCACGTGCTGACACCTGCTGCCCGCAGGCCCCGCCCCCAGCCGGCCCCGCCCCGCCCCCCGCCCGACGTCCGGCCCAGCCTCTGCTTGAGGGCCAGGCACCCACCCCCTCCTGTCTGCTCTCCCTCCTCCCCACTCAGTGCTTGCCCTGCCGGCGGCCCTCGTCACGCGGTCCCGGCAGCAGTCCGGGGACAAGGGACTTCTGCACGGGCTGCACGACGACCTCCGGGACAACATCCTCAACTACGATGAGCAGGGGGGCGGAGAGGAGGACCAGGTGAGGAGAGGGTGTTGGGGGATGTGGTGGGTTAGAAATGTTAAGTGGTGGGGAGGGTCCCTGAGGAGCCGAGGCTGTGGGCCCCCACCCGGCACCCCCCCACCCCTCCCCTCTCCCGCCGTCCAGGAGGAGGGGCGGGGCCCCAGCTGGCCGGCAGGTCCTCAGAGGTCCTCGCCCCCAGGCACGTCCCGCACAAGGTGGCTGGGAGGGAAAGCCCACCCTGTGATTGATCGGGGCTGAATCCCGCCTACTTCGTCCCCAGGATGCCTATGACATCAACCAGCTGCGCCACCCAACAGAGCTGGCAGGCCTGCGCGCCCCCCTGGGACGGCCGCCACTGCGCCGAGATGCCCCGTTCAGCCGAGTGCGCCCCCAGCCACCCCGCATGCTGCCCACCAGCCCTGCCGATATCGCTGACTTCATCAGTGACGTAGGTGCCCCTGGAGGACCACAGCCACAAAAGTCCTGTGGGAAAAGGAAGCTGACCAGCCCCTGGGGGATACTGGTGGGCGTGGTTGAGCTGGGGTGGGTTGGGGCTTGCTCTGGAGCACTTTCCATTGGGCACCGACAGAGAAAAGTGGGTGTGCTCCCGGGGTTGGGAGTGCAGCTGTCCCTGGAATCCAGGCGCCCCCGTAGTTTATGTGGACACAGCATCAGAGAGTTCCTGCAGGAGATGCCCAGAACACAGGAACCCACTTGCAGGGGCTGAGGGAGAACACAAGGGCACCTCCCACTACTCTACCACGTGCCACGCCTGCTGGCACAGGAAGTGCTCCGGGTCAGAGAAACACCCCGACAGATGCCTGGGCAGGAACAAGCCCAGGTGCAGGTCACAGCTAGGAGGGTGTGTGACCCTGTGGGTGACAGGGCAGAGATGGAGGTGACAGAGGCATTTGCAAAATGTTTTAAAAGGGAGAAAGCAGGTGGTCTCCCAGGTGGGACGTCAGGGAGTCTCGAGTATCCCAGCCCTAAGGAAGAAGAGCCACCCAGAGGGAAATGTCTCCTCACATCCTGGGCAGGGGCTCCCAGCTCTTGTGTGCTTGGGGCTGTGCCCCTCAGGCCTCCTCTGCCCATCCGCCCCCGCCCCCAGTGTCTATGCCTTGGGCTAGCTCGCCCTGTGCTGCCGTCTGGGTGGTGGAGGGCACCCGGGGTTGGAGTGTGCGGGGGTCCTGAGCTCCCGGGGCCTCTCTGCAGGGCTTGGAGGTGGCAGACAGTGACCCCAGCGTCCCGCCCTACGACACAGCTCTCATCTATGACTACGAGGGGGATGGTTCTGTGGCAGGAACACTGAGCTCCATCCTGTCCAGCCTGGGGGACGAGGACCAAGACTACAGCTGCCTCCGGGCCTGGGGCCCGCGCTTCGCCCGGCTGGCTGACCTGTACGGAACCCCGTGAGGGCCAGACCCAGGGCCAGGGCAGCGGGCTTTCTGATCAGACCCCAGACACGGAGGGCAGGCGTCCTTCCCAGGACAGGCAGCCTGACCTCAAGGGCCTGGTGCGCAGCTGTGAGGGCCGCCTGACCTCTGCAGAGGCGGCCAGAGGGTACCGGCCTCCGTCCCTGAGGCCCTTGTGCAGGCTGCTTCTGCTGGGGAGACCCGAGTCCAGGGGGCCCACAGCCTGGAGCGCCAGACCGCATCGGAAAGGAGAACCAGACAACCCGGCTTTCAGTCGCCCCCCACTTTCGCAGACCTCATCTTTGTGTGAAAGGAAGCAGCCCTCTCCCCCCAGAATTAAAAACGTGCTCTTCTCTCCATGGCGGGCGCGCAATGACCTGCAGAGCCCAGCTCCACCCGCTCCTGTCTGCGGCACTGGGCTGCCCCCAGCCTCCCGCAGCCCCCCAGGGCGTGGGCATGGTGGGAGGGGCTGCAGGCGGTAGTGAGCTACACGGAGCCGGTGGGCCCCAGGGGTGCGGCCTGCGGGAAGCAGTGAGGACGCCAAGTTCCATGGATGCCTTTATCCTGGGGGGCGGGGAGGCGAGGAGCGGGGGCCTAGCGGGGGTGGTGGGGGTAGGGACGGCTCCGCCCGCAGCCCCGCCGCACCGGCCCGCGGCCACCCGAGGGAGCTGCGGCCAGCTCTCCTGGCACCGCTACTGCGGACGGGGGGTGGGCGGCAGCAGCGGCAGGTGGTCCGGGCCGGGGCGGCCCCCGCGGAGGGGGGACCGGCACAGGCGGTCGGCGTCCTGCACCGACGCGGGCAGCCCGCGGCCCCGGCTCTCCGGCAGCAGCAGGACGCACAGCAGGGCCAGGATGGCGAAGGAGGCGAAGACCACGTGGTGCAGGAAGAAGCCGCGCCGGCCGTGCAGGTCGGCCAGGGGGGCGGCCGCCTGGCCCAGAAAGCCGGCCCCCAGCACGAGGCCCAGGCCGGCGCCCCTGCGGGAGAGGGCCTGGTGTTGGGGGGGGGTGGGGGTAGCCAGGGAGACGGGAGGTGGCGGGGGCACAGTGTGGGGGCTCCAGGAAAACCAAACTCAAAAGTTTTTGTGGAAAGAGGTTCTCTTCCCCATCCTGGAACAAGTTTTGTTCTTTTCATTAGGGAAATGAGGAACCGGCTTTTCCCCTGAGATTCTGTCCTCTCTGGGGGCTGCCTCAACTCTGCCCACCCCCCACTCCCTTCTGTGACCAGTGTCTCCCAAGCCCCCTGGGAAGGGCGGGTCTGAAGCCTGGGTACAGAGGACTGGGAAGGCTGGGTGCGGCCTTACCTGGTCACTGTGGGCAATACCTCTGCCGCAAAGAGGCTGCTGAGAGCAGACACGGCCTGGGAGGCCAGGAGGCCCAGGACAGAGAGTGACCACATGGTCCATTCTGGCAGGTCTGGGGACAAGGAGAAGGCTCCCATACTGCCCATGGGGCCCGGCCTCCCAGCCTTTCACCACGCGGCTGCACCCTGTGCTGGGCGGGGGGTGTCAGGTGCTCCCGGCCGCCCCTACTTGAACCAGACCCTTATATCGAGCCCCTTCCCGTAGGATCCTTCGGGTGTCAGTTTGGCTACACAGCGGGGACATGAATTGGGTAAAAGGCACAGCTTCATTCCAACACCTGTGCCTCTGACTTGTGGGCCCAGGAGGGGGCTGATCCCAGTGCCCCACATCAGACCCTCAGCCAAACCAAGGACTCCACACTCACACTGGGTCCCGGCAAGAAGCAGCAGGGACGCCAGGCCCATGACCAGGGTGCCCAGCAAGAGGACTGGGCGTCGTCCCCAGCGGTCCCCCGTCAGCAGCAGGAACACAGTGGCTATGGCCTCCAGGCCAGCGCCCAGAAAGTAGGGCTGGTAGAAGGCGGGCTCACTCGGGGTCAGGCTGCGGAGGAAGCTGGCTCTGATGCCCCCGCAGATCAGCCTGGGAGGGAGGGAGGCAGGGAGGGGGCAGCTATGTCCTAACCAGGACAGGGGACTCCAGCAACCAAAGACCCACCCTGGGAGGAAGGCTCAGACAGCCCACCCACACCCTCCCCTCCTCACGAACTGAAGCCCAGGATGAGTCCATTTCTCCAGGCGATGCAGGTGTGCCGGAGCTCCAGGATGGAGTGGTACCGGGGCTGGGGGCTTCCTGCACCCAGCATGTCCAGTTCTGTGGCTCCGGGGATATGAGGGGGCACAGGTGAGGGGCCGACCCTTCTCCCCCTTCCCCAGCACCCACATCTCCCTTCTCCTGGCTGGTGCATTACCCGTAGCCAGGGAGCTCTCTTCCTCTGAGCTGTCCTCGGGGTCTGCGCCCCCAGCTTCTGCAAAGTGCCACAGGATCTTCCTGGCTCGGGCTGGCTGTCCCGTGGCCAGCAGCCAGCGGGGAGACTCGGGAAACAGGGATGGGAACCTGCAAGGGCGGGGTGAGGATGCCCCCGGGTCCTCTCTGTAGGGATGACCGAGGCCAATGCCCCCGCCTGGGACCCAGGGGGAGAGAACATGCCATGGCTTCCTGGGTCCCTGTCCCAGTCCCACATGCATGGAGGGAAGCTACACACGCAGCCTCCACCGCTGTTACTGAACCATCTACCACCACACTTACCCCCAAAAGAGCAGCAAAAGCCCCGTGACCAGGGCGCTCAGCCCCTGCAGAAGGCGCCAGTCCTGCGCGAGCAGGGCCAGGCCGGGCAGCAGGAGGGTGCCCAGCACCGAGAAGAGGCCAGCCGCCACGGAGAACACCAGGCGGTGGGGGGGGTCGCACAGCTCCAGGCCTGAGCAGAAACAGCCTGAGACCAAGGCCTCTTGGGACAGCTGCTCTGTCCAGGGCTGTGGGGGACCAGTCACTAGCCTGCCAAGTCTGAGGCCACCCACTGCCTCCTCCAGCTCCCGGACCTTCCCACCAACAGCACAGCTCACAGAACAAAGAGTGCCCCTCCCGCCTTCCCCAGAAGGGCCCTCGGTGGGAGTGCCAGAGAGGCCTCTTGTGCCACCTGACTCGGCCCCGCAGCCAAGTGGGAGGCCTTGCCGGAGGGGGTGCTCCCCGCAAGCACCCCACGGTACTCACGAGCCACGTAGAGGGCCAGGGAAAAGCCTGCCAAGGCCCCCCCATGAAGCAGCCTCAGAGCCAGCAGGGCAGGAAAGCTGGCCGCCAGGGCCTCACTGGCCCCCAGGCCCGTGGCCAGCACTAGGGAGGCCACAAACACAGCCCGACGTCCAAACCTGGGGGGCGGCCGGGGACACACGTGGCTGAGGGTCAGGACAACTTGGGGATCTGGCTAGACCCCGAAGAGCTTGAAGGTAGGGCTCCTGGGGCAGAGGGGAAGGGCCAGCACCTCACCAGTCACAGCCTGCACCCAGGAGGACACAGCCCAGCAGCCAGCCCAGGAGGTGGCTCATCTGCTCCAGAGGCACCTTCCAGCCGTCCTCACACACGAGGTTCCACTGCGGGGGACACCAGTCACCTGTGGGCTGGCCAGGTCCACCCTCCCCCGTGCCGGAGTTCCCAGAGGGTCAGGCTGCCAAGGGCCCTAGATGTCCCGCTCAAGGTCGCACAGCACACTCTCCTGACTCTGGTAGTAGTCTTCCGCTGGGATTTGAACAGTTCCTGGTCTGAGGCCCTACCTGGACCCCCACGTCTGTTTTCCGCTTTTCTCTGGATAGGGTCCCACTCACCTCCGGGCAGCCAACGCCGTCCCACCACAGGTGACTCTTGACTGGCCTACCGCTGTGCCAAGGGCCGCGCCCTCTCTCCCCCTGCCCTGCTCGTTTGAAGAGTGATTCTGGGAACGGGCTGGAGGGCTGGGCTCACCCACTTTTCCCAGACAAGGGCCCTTGACCTCAGTTTTGCCCTTCCCCACCTCTCCTTCCAGGTGTCGGCGCCTTCTCCTCAGACCTAACATACTGTTAGGGGTCACATTACATCCGAGTTTTTAGTTTAAAAACCAAACGTTCGTGAAAGCTGGGGGGGAGGGCTGATTGATCAGTACCCCAACGAAAGGGCAGGAGCCACAGGGAACAGAGTGGGACGGAGGAGAAGCCCAGCCCGTTTCAGGGCTCCAGGCAGGGATGTGGCAACCCTGTCCCAGTTTCCACACGGGCCAATCCACCCAGGGACAGAGTCAGGGCTGCGGGGCCCAGGCCAAGAGGGAGGCAGAGCTGGGCAGGTCCTAGCCCGAGGGAGGAAGGAGAGGAAGAGGGGCCTGGGAGGTTCCAACTGCCCCCTCCCCATCTCTTCCCACCCAGACCGCTGAGTTGCCCCCGCCCCGCCAGCTTGTGTGCACATCAACGGGAGGGTTTGCTATTTCTGGGTGGCTACCTTGATTCAAAGCCTCCTGTCTTGGGAACCCAATTTCGACACCTACATGGCCCAAAGCCACAGCTTACTCAAAACGTTGGTGGCACTGAAGTGCCACGTACCGCGGACCACCTGGCGCTTATTTGCTCATACCTTCAGCTGAACTCCTCTTCCTCCAGGCTGCCCGCCCACACTGGCGGACCTCGGGCAGCAGTTCTGCCATTAGGCCTAGCCCCCGTCTACTTGGGCATCTGCTGCATCATCTGACCCCCAACTAAGAGCGCAGCATGACAGCCCCAGCAGACCAAGGGCAGAAGACAAGGGGGAAGGAGGAGGTGGGGGCAGAGGAAAGGGGGAGCAGGGGACGGGGCACAGAGATTGGGGGGGCGGGGGAAATGTAAGGACAGAGAGGAGAGAGGAGGCGGGGGGGGGGGCCGGGTGGAAGGCGGAGCGCCGGGGACCCAGCCCGTGCGACGCCCCCCCGCGGCTCGGGCGCGCACCTGGGTGACCGGGCTGCGCAGCAGGCCGGCGGCGGGCAGCGTGTAGTACCAGCCGCGCGTGCAGGGCCGGGTCCCGTTGGGGCGAGCGCGGGACGCGGACTCGGGGTAGCGCAGGAGCAGGCAGGGGCTCCGGGCGCGCGCGGGCCCCAGGCGCGGCACGCTGGCGTCGAGCAGCGCGGGCCCGCGCAGGACGCGCAGCGCGGGGGGCAGCAGCGCGGGGTCCGGCCGGCAGTAGTGCGCCGGCAGCGCGGTCAGCAGCGGCTCCGAGCCCAGCGCCAGCCCCAGCGCCACGCACGGCAGCCACGAGGCGGCGGCCAGCAGACGCCGGGCCCGGCCGAAGCCTCCCGCCGCGCGCAGAACCCGCGTCTCCGACTCCATCAGCGCCTCTGCGCTCGGCCGGACGGGGCCTGGGCGGGAGCGGAGCCACTGAAGGCGGGTCCCTGGGGCCTAGAGCGGCAGGGGCGTGGCCCGAGAGAGCCGGCTAGGTGAGGGTCACCGCGCCCTCGCCCCCGCCACGGGGGTTGCGGAGGCGTAGTTGTGGCACGTGGTCAGCTCGGCGTCCAGGGCAGCCGGTGGTGCGGAGCGATCATGGGGCGTGGCCGGCGGGGCGACCTCGTGCGGGGGCGTGGTCGGCGGGCGGGGCCGGCAGGAGGGGTTCTCGTGCGAGGGCGTGGTCGGAGGCGTGGCCGGTGGGGCGTCCTTGCACGGGGGGCGAGGTCGGAGGCGCGGCTGGCAGAGTTGGCGCTCACACGGGGGCGTGGCCGGCGGGGTGTCCCCCGGGCGGGGGCGCGGTTGGTGGGGGCGGGGCCGGGAGGGGGTGCGCGTGCGGGGGCGTGGCCGGCGGGGCGTTCTCGCGCGGGGGCGTGGCCGGCGGGGCAGTCGAGGCGCTCAGGTACGCTCGGCGGGCTAGGGGCCAAGGTCGTGTCTGTCCCGGTGGTGCGGGTGTCGCGGCCGAGCGGAGTGTGCTGCTGGTAAGGCGAGGCCCCGCTGGGGAGTTTGAACGTCATCGTAGGTTTGTGCGGCGCGGGCCTCGCCGTGGCGGCGTCGCGCGTGCGGACGGCGGGGTCTTCCTCCCCAGACCCGAGGTAAGTGGCTTGGCCTTCCGCGTCTGTGTGCGGCTCTGGGGACAGTTGTGTGGGGGGGAAGCTGTAGATGACGTTTATAGGACGCCTGGGTTCCTTGTCCCGTTTCTTGGCTTTGCGAAGGGACCCTGGACCTGCCTTGCGTCTTACACGGGCAGCGTTCCGCGTGTCCGAGTGGTCCTGGCTTAAAGATGTCCCCGGTGAGGGGAAACTCGCCGTGTTCTGCTCACCGCGAGGGAGAAGTCCCCGTCCGCCCCTCCGGGGCGTCCGCAGAGCGGGGCCCTCGGGCCAGTACTTAGGCCCTCTTCGCGGCCGGGAAATCCGCTCTGCCCTGTGCAGGTGTGCGCCCCGGTGCGCCCCGCCCGGTGCAGGTGTGTGCGCGCTGGTGCGCCCCGCCTGGTGCAGGCGTGCCCGTCTAGTGCAGGTGTGCGCCCCGGTGCAGGTGTGTGCGCGCTGGTGCGTCCCGCCCGGTGCAGGTGTGCGCCCCGGTGCAGGTGTGTGCGCGCTGGTGCGTCCCGCCCGGTGCAGGTGTGCGCCCCGGTGCAGGCCTGCCCGCCAGGTGCAGGTGTGCGCGCCGGTGTAACGAGTCCGCATGTGACTCGTCCCCGAGCCTTTTGCATTCCCGCCGCCGCCGTCTGTCCCAGGGCTACAGCCACCCGGGTGCGGGTGAGACGTGCCCTTGTGTTCTCCATTGGTGGCTCCTCAGCGGCTGCTGATGTGGATCTTCTCCTGTGCTTATTGGCCCCGATCTGTCTCTGGGGAAATGATGCTGCAGATTCTATGCCCGTTTTTACTTGTGTTGTTTGCGTTTTTGTTGGTTTTAACTATTCTATACATATTTTGGATACTAGGCCTTATCAGATACAGGATTTGCAAGTATTTCCTCTCATCCTGTTCATTGTCATTTCACTTTCTTATAGCGCCCTTCAGTGCAAAAAAATGTTAATGTTCGTGAAGTTCATTTTTTTCCCTACATGCTCATGCTTTTGGAGTCATGTAAGAAACTGTTACTAAACTGAAGATTATGAATATTTGCACCTGTCTTAGCATTTTACAAATTCAGTTCTTAGATTCAGGGCTTTGATCCAATTTGAGTTCGTTTTTGCATGTGGTGTTAGATAAGAGTCTAACTTCATTGTGTTGCATGTGGACACTCATTGCCCAGCACCATTGGTTGAAAGACTTGTTCTTTCCCCACTGAATTGTGTTGGCACCTTTGATGACACCAATTGTATGGTTAATGTCTGGACTCCCCATTCTATTCATAGATCTGTGTCTTTATTCTCATGCCAGTACCTCACTCTCTTGATAACTGTAGCTTTCTAGTAGGTGAAGAGAGTCCTCCAACTCTGTTCTTTTTCAAGACTGTTTTGACTATTTGGGATCAGTAGCAATTCTATATGAGGTTTACGATCACTTTTTCTGTTTTTTTCCCAAAAGGCCATTCGGATATTGGTAGGGATTGCACTGAATCTATAGAACACTTTGGGAATATTTGGAAATACTGCCGTTTTAGCAATATTAAGTCCCCCAATCCTTGAACACAAAATGTCTCTCCATTTATCGAGGTCATCTTTAATTTCTTTCAGAAATGTTTTGTGGTTTGGGGTATACAAGTCTTGTACTTCCCTGAGTGAATTTATTTCTGAAGTATTTTATTCTTTTTGATACTATTGTATATGAAATTATTGTTTTATAAGTTTCCTTTTCAGATTGTTCATTGCTAGCCTGTAGAAATACAAGTGATTTTTAGGATACTGATCTTGTATGCTACAATTTTGCTGAATTTCTTTTCTTTTCTTTTTTTTTTTTAAGTAGGCTCCATGCCAGCGTGGAGCCCAGTCTAGGGCCTGAACTTATGACCCTGAGATCAAGACCTGAGCTGAAATCAAGAGTCAGACGTTTAACCAACTGAGCCACCCAGGCACTCCTGAATTTCTTTAGTAGCTCTGATGTTGGGCGTGTTTGTGGATTTTTTAAAGGATTTTTTACATCTAAGATGTTATTTACAATTACAGATACTTTTATTTCTTTTTCTGCTTAATTTCTATAGCTAGGACTTCTAGTATAACATTGAACACAAGTGGTGAAAATGGGCATCCTTGTCTTGTTCCTGATTTTAGTGGGAAAACTTTCTGTCTTACACCACTGAGGATGATATCAGCTTTGGGTTTTTCCAAAGTGCCCTTTATCATTTTGAGATATTTTCTTTCCATTCCTAGCTTAGGTGTTTTTATCACGAAATGAAATGATGTTGAATTTTTCCCTTCTATTAATATGGTGTATTACATTATTTTTTGTATGTTGAACCATCCTTGTATTCCGGGATAAATCCCACATGATCATGATGTCTAATTATTTCAATATACTGCTGGATTATATTTGCTAGTATTTTCATGAGAATATTTGCCTCTATATTCTTAGGATACTGGTTTATCATTTTTTTTTTTTCTTGTGATGTCTTTGACTGTTATCAGGGTGATGCTGGCCTCACAGAGTGTTCCTTCCTATTGTTTGGGAGAGTTTGGGATGGACTGGTGCTAATTCTTTAATATTTGGTAGAATTTACCCACAAAACCATCTGGTCCTGGGCTTTCCTTTCATGGGATGTTGTTGATTACTGACTCAATTTCTTATTATAGGGTATGTTTAAATTTTCTCTTTCTTCTTGGGTCAGTTATGGTAATCTGTGTGTTTCTAGGAATGTGTCCATTTCAGAGGATTTCTAGTATGTTTGCATGTAATTGTTCATAGTATTCTCTTATTATTTTGTATTTCTGTGAGGTCCAGTAATGTTTTCTTATTCACTTCCAATTTTAGTAATTTGAGTCTTGTTTTTTCTTAGCCTATATATTGTCCAGCCAGCTTGTTTTGTTGATTCTATTTTTTATTTCATTTATCTCCACTGTTAACCTTAAAAATAAAGCTGCGAGTTATTTTACCAGCAAAAATGGCTTTTTTCTGGAATAGCAGAGACTTGCAATCCAGGACAAGCAAGCCGGGGCAAACAAAGCCTTCCGCGAATCCGGAAACAAAGCAGAGGCTCTTCTAGGGAGGAAAGGGGGGGTTGGAGGGGCTGTTGTAAACTAAGAGTCCATTGGAGTAAACTGGGAGCTGGAAGTGTAGGGGCGCCCCACTGTGACGGCCTCTCATTGGCTGAGCTGTTGCTGGAGGCGGGGGAAGCTGCCTTCTTCCGGTTAGGGTAGTAAAGTGGTAGCCATGTGCAAGGTGCGCGTCTTCTGTTGAGCCTGCAGAAGTGCTGGGTGTGAGAGCTCTCCCTGCCGGCGGGCTCCAGTATAGACGAGGTTTCCTTTGATTCCCACACAACTTTAATCTTTATTATTTCTTCCCATCTATTGGCTTTGGGTTTAGTTTGTGCTTTCTTTCTTGATCCTTAAGGTGTAAAGTTAGGTTAGTGACTTATTCTCTCCAGTAGGCATTTACAGCTATAAATTTCCCCCACGCTGCATTTGCATCTTGTAATTGTTTTTCTTTAGTCTTCAAATATTTTAAAATTTTCTCTTGAGATTTATTTTTTTGACTCATTGGTTATTTAAGAGTGTGCTCTTTAACCTGCAGGTGTTTGGAATTTTTCACTTTGCTTCCTGTTCCTGCTTTCTAGCTTCATTCCATTGCAGTCAGAGAAGATTTCAGTCTTTTTAAACTTACGGGGGCTTATTGTGTGGTCTGACAAGGGGTCTGTCTTTGAGAATGTTCCATGTGCACTTGAGACGTTCATTCTACTGCTGTTGGGTGAGATGTTCGGTAGATGTCTGCTGGAGCTGCTTAGCTATGGTGTTCCAGCCTTAACGCACTTATGTCTGGTTGTTCAATCCATTATGGACACGGGGAACCAGAATTCCCAGCCATTGTTGTACAGCCGTCTGTGTCTCTCTTCTATTCTGTTGGGTTTGGGTTCATCTATTTTGGGGATTCTGCTCAGTGTTTATATGTTTATAATTGTTACATCTCCTTGATGAACTGGTCTTTTAAGATTAATATAGATGTCTTCCTTTGATTCTTGTGACAATTTATATAAATGGTTTTTTTTTAAGATTTTATTTATTTATTTGACAGAGAGCGAGAGCACAAGCAGGGGGAGGGGCAGGGAGAGGGAGAAGCAGGCTTCCCACGGAGCAGGGAGCCCGATGCAGGGACTCAATCCCAGGACCCTGGGACCACGACCCGAGCCGAAGGCAGACGCCTAAGAACTGAGCCACCCAGGCCCCCCTCTTGTGACAATTTATAAATTATATTCTGTTTTGTCCGATGCTCGTATAACCACCCCAGTTCTCTTGTGGATTTAACTTCTGCCACTCATTTTTCAGTCTTAGATATTTTTTGTTGTTTTTCCTCAGCTCCTCCATTACTGTCTTTGTATTTAGTTGATTTTTTGAAATAGACTATCTTGGGGATTCCTGGGTGGCTCAGTTAGTGAAGCGTCTGCCTTCGGCTCAGGTCACGCTCCCGGGTCCTGGGATCGAGCCCCGCGTCGGGCTCCCTGGGGAGGCTGCTTCTCCCTCTCCTCCCTGCTCGTGCTCTCGCTCTCTCTGTTGCTTTCTCTGTCTCTCAAATAAATAAAATCTTTAAAAAATAAAATAGACTATCTTAATTCCCTTCTTCTATTTCTATATGTTTTTAGTTATTTGTTAGTGGTTACCTCAGGGATTGCTGGTAACATGACAGTCTAGGCTGAACTGAGAACACACTAGTAAGAATAATACGCATTCATTTCAGAAGTATCCAAACACTTGTCCTGTATGCATCTGTGTCTCCTTTGTATTGTTAGTGCACGGTTTATGTCTGTATCTTGTGTGCCTCTGAACACAGATTTGTAATGACTTCCTGCATTTGCCTATTAAATACTGTAGGAAAAGAGGAGTTAAAACCACATAGAATGGGGCATCTGGGTGGCTCAGTCGGGTAAGCGTCTGACTCTTGATTTTGGTTCAGGTCATGATCTCAGGGTTGTGGGATCACACCCTGCATCGGGCAGAGGAGCCTGCTTGGGATTTTCTCTCTCTCCCTCTGCCTGCCCCCCCAATCTCTAAAATAAATAAATAAAAAATTACCCCTTATGAATGAGATATAGTTTCCAGTTTCTTGCTGTTTTATAATTTTTTTTAAAGATTTTATTTATTTATTCATGAGTGACAGAGAGGGGGGGAGAGAGAGAGAGAGAGAGAAGCAGAGGGAGAAGCAGGCTCCCAAGGAGCAGGGAGCCCGATGTGGGACTCGATCCCAGGACCCTGGGACCACGACCTGAGCCGAAGGCAGACGCCTAACCATCTGAGCCACCCAGGCGCCCTGTTTTATAATTTTTTTTTAAGATTTTTATATATTTTATTCGGCAGAGAGAGTGAGTGAGAGAGAGAGAGAGCACAAGCAGGGGGAGAGGGAGAAGCAGACTATCCACTGAGCAGGGAGCCCAATGTGGGGGGACCTGAGCCAAAGGCAGACCCTTAACTGACTGAGCCGCCCAGGCACCCCTGTTTTATAATTTTTTGTTGAGAAGTAGCTTTTTTTAGTATTATGTTGTGGTAACTCTGGAAATCATATTTACTCATTTTTGAAGGATTGCTAAATTTTTTTTTTTTTTTTTGGAGGAGAGAGAGAGAGCATGAGCGCACACGCAGGGGAGGGAGGGAGAGGACCCCCAGCGCGCTCCATGCCCAGTGTGAGCGCTTCCATATCCCGATTGGTACTTGGCTTGGTCAGGGTATACACAGACTCATTTCAGCCATTCTCTTAAAGATGAAGTAGTAGCTCATGTTCATTCTAGTTTGCTTGTCCAGTGGCATGTGCTGCTGTAAGGTATACTAGATATTTGTATATTGATCTCATATCCAGTAGCATTTTTGAAGATTGCATTGACTTTTTTTTTTTTTTAAGATTTTATTTATTTATTTGACAGAGAGAGACACAGCGAGAGAGGGAACACAAGCAGGGGGAGCGGGAGAGGGAGAAGCAGGCTTCCCGCTAAGCAGGGAGCCCGACGCGGGGCTTGATCCCAGGACCCCGGGAGCGTGACCTGAGCCGAAGGCAGACGCTTAACGACTGAGCCGCCCAGGCGCCCCTGCATTGATTTTTCAATAGGCAAAGATGTTGCCTAGAAATACAGACCATTATACTTCTCCTTAATAATCTGGTTACCTTTTATTGATTTTGCTTGCCTTATTGTAAGGGCTAGATTGACCAGTACAATGCTGAACCAAAGTGGTGAGAATGGATATCCTTACTTATTCCAGACCTTAGGGACTAAACTTTCAGCCTTTCACCATTAAGTATGATGTTAGCTGTAGGTTTTTCATAGATGCTGTTTTTTGGGGTAAGTAAATTCCTCTTTTTTTTTTTTAAAGATTTTATTCATTTATTTGAGAGAATGAGAGATAGCACGAGAGGGAAGAGGGTCAGAGGGAGAAGGAGACTCCCCGCTGAGCAGGGAGCCCGATGTGGGACTCGATCCCAGGACTCCAGGATCATGACCTGAGCCGAAGGTAGTCGCTCAACCAGCTGAGCCACCCAGGCGCCCGAAATTCCTCTTTAATTCTAGTTTGCTGAGAATTTTATTTATTTTTAATCTTTTTTAAAAAAAGATTCATTTCAGAGAGAGAGTGTGTGTGTGCAAGCAGGGGGAGGGGCAGATGGAGAAGCAGACTCCCCGCTGAGCAGGGAGCCAGACTCAGGGCTCCATCTCCCAATCCAGAGATCATGACCTGAGCTGAAACCAAGAGTCAGATAGATGCTCAACCAGCTGAGCCACTCGGGCGCGTGGAGTTTTATTAATTTTTAAAATCAGAAGTGGACATTGGGTGGCGCTTGGCTGGTTCAGAGGAGCATGCAACTCTTGATCTTGGGGTTGTGGGCTTGAGCCCCATGTTGGGTGTAGAGATTATTTAAATAAACTTAAGAAGAAGTGGATGTTGGATTTTGTAAAAAGTTTTCTTCTGAATCTATATAGATTGTCTTTTTTTTTTTTTTACTTTGTTAATATGGTTGTCACTCTTTCCACCCCCACTCTGTTAATACGGTGAATTACATGGATTGATTTAGAATGTTAAACCAACTCTTTATTCCTGGAATAAAGCCTATTTTGTAATGGTGTGGTATCCTTTTAACAGATTGTTAAATTTGGTTTACTAAAGGGCGCCTGGGTGGCTCAGTTGGTTAGGCGACTGCCTTCGGCTCAGGTCATGATCCCGGAGTCCTGGATCGAGTCCCGCATCCGGGGGCGGGGGTGTCCCTGCTCAGCGGGGAGCCCGCTTCTCCCTCTAACCCTCCCCCCTCTCATGTACTCTTTCTCAAATAAATAAATCTTTAAAAAAAATTTGGTTTACTAACATTTTGTTTACTAAAATTTTGTTTAGAATTTTTGTCTTTGTGTTTATCAGGGATATTGGTCTGTGGTTCTCTTGCATTGTCTTTGCCTCTTTTTGGTATATTTGGTTATATAGGATATCCAAATATGGTAATGCTGGTTTCATGGGGTGAGTTGGAAAATATTCTTCCCTTTTCAATTTTTTTTTGGGAAGATTTTACATCAAATTTGTATTATATCTTAAGTGGTGATATTCAACAGTGAAACTCTCAGGAACTGGAGGGTTTTTTAATGGAAGTATTTAAAATTACACATTCATGTTTTTAGTGGATATAGAACTATTCAGGTTGTGTATTTTTTTAAAATTTAAGTATAACATGCAGTGTTATATTTCAGATGTATAATGTATTGATTCAATAGTTCTATACATTGCTTAGTGCTCTTTGAGATAAGTGTGCTCTTTTTTTTAAAGATTTTATTTATATATACAGAGAGTACACACAGGCAGAGGGAGAAGCAGGCTTCCCGCTGAGCGGGAAGCCCAACGCGGGGCTCGATCCCAGGACCCTGGGATCAGGACCTGAGCCGAAGGCAGCCACTTAACGACTGAGCCACCCAGGCGCCCCTAAGTTGCTGAATTTATTGGTATAAAAGTTGCTACTAAAATTCCTTCATTATTCCTTGAATATCTGGAAAACCTTTGGTGATGTCACCTCTCTTATTCCTGATAATTGGTAAATTGTGTCTTTACTCTTTTTTTTTTTCTGAATCGTCTGGCTAGAAATTTATCAATTTTATTGCCCTTATCAAAGGACCAGGCTTTAGATTTCTCATTTGGCTTCTTCCTTAATCTAAGGGTTTTGAAGGAGCATATTATTTAGTTCCCAAATATTTGGATATTTTAAGATCTTTCTGTTACTGATTTGTAATTTAATTCCATTACAGATTAGAACCTATTTTGTGTGACTTGAACCCTCTGAATTCGCGGAGACTTGTTTTATGACCACAGTACAGTATATACCATGGTAAACACCCTCTGTACTTAAGAACAATGCGCATTGAGCTTTTGTTGTGTGAAGTGTTCTGTAAGCGTTAATTAGGTTGGTTTGGTTGATGATGATGTTCACATTTACTCTGTCTCTGCTGATTTTCTACCTACTAATGAGAGAGGTGTTAAAATTTTTAAAATTGTGGATTTATCTGTTTCTCTTTGCAATTTTATCAGTTTTTGCTTCATGTATTTTGCTATTAAGTGCATAGACATGATCATTGTTATGTTCTCATTATGAAATGAGTTCCCTTATCCCTAGTAATGGTCTTTGATATTAAAATAGCCATTCTCGGGCGCCCGGGGGGCTCAGTCGTTAAGCGTCTGCCTTCGGCTCAGGTCATGATCCTGGAGTCCCGGGATCGAGCCCCGCATCGGGCTCCCTGCTCGGCGGGGAGTCTGCTTCTCCCTCTGCCTCTCCCTCTGCTCGTGCTCCCTCTCTCTCTCTCTCAGATCAATAAATGAAATCTTAAAAAAAATAAACTATGTTTTAAGGAAATCATGAAATAAGTGTTATCTAGTTAACCATGTGGTTTATGTTCTAGAGATTGTTTCTCTATGTAGATGCAGAATTCTGTCTAATACCAGTGTCCTCCTGCCGGCACGACTCCTTCTAACATCTCTCGTAGTATATGGGTTTGCTTGAGATTAACTATTTGCACTTTTATATTACAGAAATGTTTTCGTGTTTTTCTTCTTTTTTTAATTATGTTAAAATACACATAACCTGAAATGGATCATCCTAAACACTTTGAAGGGGCCAGTTGAGTGGTATTTGTTGGTGAGCTGCACCGTTCAGTGTAGTTTGGGGACGTGCAACGCCGCCCCTCACTTTGTTCACGGGGCTGGGCGTTTGTGTAGCCCCTGAGGGTGCCCTCCCACCAGGTCCTGCTCTGCATGTCTTAGCTCAGGGTTTGCAGCGGCTCTGTTGAGAAAACCACTCTGTCTCAGTGGGCAACCCTCCCACACACTTCTTTGGTTCAGCTCAGTTTTTCCTCTTGAATTATCTCAATTTACTTTTTTTTCTAAGGATTTTATTTATTTGACAGAGAGAGACACAGCGAGAGAGGGAACACAAGCAGGGGGAGTGGGAGAGGGAGAAGCAGACTCCCTGCGGAGCAGGGAGCCCGATGCGGGGCTCGATCCCAGGACCCCGGGATCATGACCTGAGCCGAAGGCAGATGCTTAACGACTGAGCCATCCAGGCGCCCCTGTATTATCTTGGTCTTTCTGCATTTACTGAGGCTTGATTTGGGGCCTCACATATTGTCTCTCCTGGAAAATATTCCATGCTCACTTGAGAAGCATATGTCCCTTGCTGTGGTGGGGCCGAGTGCTGGATAGAGGTCTAGTTGGTTTATAGTGTTGCTCAAGTCTTTGGTTTCCTTGTCGATCTTCCACTTACTTGTTCTGTCCATTTGAAAAGTGAGCATAGTGAAGTCTCCAGCTGGTACCATGAATGGTCTAGTTCTTTTTGGTTGGCCAGTTTTTGCTGAGTCTCATGTAGGCAGCATATCGTTGAATCATAATTTTAAAAAGTAAATTCTGTCAATCTCTCCCTTTTAACTGGTGAGCCTAATCCATTTACACTTAAATTATCGGAAAACTTACTTATTTTTTGCTGTTCTTATGTCATAAATCTGTTTTGTTTCTCAGTTCCACCAATACTGCCTTCTTTTGTTTTAGGTGTTTTCTAGTATCCCATTTAAACTGCTTATTGGACTATATTTTTGAGCTACTAAAAAAAAAAAGTTGATGTGGGGATTACAGTAAACATATTAAAAGAACCTAGTTTGGATGAATAAGGAAGTTCCAGTAGCGTACCAAAACTGTTGTAACCCAGCCTTCTCCTTTGTGCTACAAATTACGTATAAATTATGTCTTTATACATCATAAGCCCATCAGCAGTTTTATAATTACTTCTTTTTATGTCATTGTTTTTAAATAAGACAAAAGGGTCACAGACAAAAAATGCACTTATACTGTCTTTTATGTTTATATAGTTACTGATGAAAAGCAGTGTTTTTATTTCTTCATGTGGATTCAAATTACTATTTAGTGTTTTTTTCACGGAGCCTGAAGGACACTTTTTACTGTTTCTGAAGTGCAGATATGCTAGTAATAAATTCTGTTTTTGTTCATCTGGAAATGTCCTAATTTCTCCGTTCGTGAAAGCGTCTTCTCTAGTTTCGTTGTCGGCTGACGGTCTGCCCGTCAGCACTTTGCACTTGCCATCCTGCTGCCTTCCTGCCGCATGGCCTCTGCTGTGCTGTTCAGTCCTGCAGAGGCTCCCCCTGGGCTCTAAACGGAGTCTCTTGCTACTTGCAAGATTCTTTGTCTTTCACTTTTGACAGGTTTTGATGCATCTGAGTGTGGATCTCTTTGAGTTTATCCTGCTTGCAGTTTATTTGGCTTCTTAGATATAGATTAGTATTTTTCATCAAATTTGGGCCATTATTTTTTTAGATATTCTTTCTGCCCCTTTCTCTCCTAGGAACTCCCATTTGCACACATTTTGGTGCGCTTGGTAGCACCCAGCAGGTCTCTGAAGCTCTGCTCATTTTCCTTCCCTTTTTTTTTTTTTTCTGTGCCTCAAATTTGATCATCTCAGTTGACCGATCTTCAGGTCTGCTTCTGCCCACTCAGATTCTGTCACTGCACTTCCAACGGCATGATTTCCACTTTCTCTTCCGAGTAACTGCTCTGTTTACTAATATTCTTTATTTGGTGAGACACCATTCTTTTACAGTCATATTAATTCTTCAGACATAGTTTCTTGTTTTAAAAAAGATTTTTTTGTTTTGTTTTTTAATTTTTTATTGTTATGTTAATCACCATATATTACATCATTAGTTTTTGGTGCAGTGTTCCATGATTGTTTGTTCATAACACCCAGTGCTCCACGCAGAACGTGCCCTCCTCAATACCCATCACCAGGCTAACCCATCCCACCACCCCCCTCCCCTCTAGAACCCTCAGTTTGTTTTTCAGAGTCCATCATCTCTCATGGTTCGTCTCCCCCTCTGACATACTCCCCTTTTCTTCCTCTCCTGTTATCTTCTTCTTTTTCTTTTTTCTTAAAATATGTTGCGTTATTTGTTTCAGAAGTACAGATCTGTGATTCAACAGTCTTGCACAATTCACAGCTCTCACCGTAGCACATATCTTCCCCGATGTCCATCACCCAGCCACCCCATCCCTCCCACCCCCCACCACTCCAGCAACCCTCAGTTTGTTTCCTGAGATTAAGAATTCCTCATATCAGTGAGGTCATGTGATACATGTCTTTCTCTGATTGACTTATTTCACTCAGCATAACACCCTCCAGTTCCATCCACGTCGTTGCAAATGGCAAGATCTCATTCCTTTTGATGGCTGCATAATATTCCATTGTGTATATAGACCACATCTTCTTTATCCATTCATCTGTCGATGGACATCTTGGCTCTTTCCACAGTTTGGCTATTGTGGACATTGCTGCTATAAACATTGGGGTACACGTACCCCTTCGGGTCCCTACATTTGTATCTTTGTGGTAAATACCCAGCAGTGCAATTGCTGGATCGAACGGTAGCTCTAATTTCAACTGTTTGAGGAACCTCCATACTGTTTTCCAGAGGGGTTGCACCAGCTTGCATTCCCACCAACAGTGTCGGAGGGTTCCCCTTTCTCCGCATCCCCGCCAACATCTGTCGTTCCCTGACTTGTTAATTTTAGCCATTCTGACTGGTGTGAGGTGGTATCTCATTGAGGTTTTGATTTGGATTTCCCTGATGCCGAGCGATGTTGAGCACTTAAAAAAGATTTTATTTGAGAGAGAGAGAGAGTGCAGGAGCACAAACGGGGAGCGGCAGGCGGGGGGAGAGGGAGAAGCAGACCTGGGGCTCGATCCCATGACCCTGGGATCATGACCTGAGCCGAAGGCATTCGCTTCACCAGCTGAGCCCCCCAGGCGCCCCCCAGACATAATTTCATCTAGTTCTTTGAACATAATTTATCAAAGTGGACTTTAAGTCTTAGGTTTAATATCTGGGCTTCCTCAAAGACAGTATCTGTTGCTTGTTTTTTCCTGTTTATGGGTCATACTTTGTTTCTTTGCATAACTCCTAAGTTTCTGTTCAAAAGTAGACATTTTAAATAATAGGGTGATTCTGGAAATCAGTTCCCCATTCTCCAGATTTTACTTTTTGTTGGTTGGTTGGTTGCAGCTGCTGCTGTAGTGACTTTCTGAACGAATTCTATAAAATCCAAATTCCCTGTTGGGTGTGGGGGTGACGCCTTTGTGCTGTTAGCTTGCTGCCAAGGCTAATGATTGGGCAGATTTCCTTCAAAGCCTTGATCCACTAAGTCTTCCACTCTTTGCCCAAAGGCTCTTTAGTACTCTGGCAAGTCACAGCTCTGCATTGGCTTCATTTCCTGTTTCCACAAGGTCTCAAGTTTAGCCAACAGTGAGAAAATAGGATGTTCTAAGTTATTTTCTGAGCATGCACAGACCTGCATGTGCACTTGGCCTTCTGTATCCTCAGGAATATATCAGAGCGTTCATAAGTGTACCCACAGACATCTCATTCCCCAGATCTTCCTTTTCAGGCTTGTGGCCAGGCTCTTGTTTGCTCTTACTGGTATCATCACCTTGGGCAGCTGTGATGTTAAACAGTTGTCATTGATTGTTTGTGACAAACCCTCTGGGGTGAAGGCCTTTTCCCACTGAATGAACTCCAAGTCAGGGTCAAATAACAAGTCCTAGGAATGGGGCTTTTCCCAAGAGCTGCCAGACAAGTCAAATGGTGGCAGTGCCCTGGAGCTGGGAGGACACCTGAGGAGACCCACACTCAGGCTGACCCTTCTGGTGGCTGCTGGGTTGCTGGTTGTCAAGACGAACATGGAACTGGAGAGAGAAGAATGGAAATATGGAAACTTAAAATGACACACAGCTCGCTACAGAGGTTTAGCTGTTTTTCTGGAATAATCATGCCTTGGTTAATTTCCAAAGTTCTGAAAATGATTGATCTTGACAGCTTCCCGCCCCCCCCTCCATGTTCTTATTGCTGTTAGGGAGATTTTTTTGAAGGTTTTTACTTTGCTATTCTGGAAGTTCTTCATTTTCCATTAAATGAATTCATCCTAGTTTATCTTTCCCATTTCTCTGAGGTTCTGATCTGTGATAGTAACATTCTCTCTTTACCAGGACTGCTTTGAATTGTTGGTTTTGTGCCTTTTCTAATTTTGGGGGGATTTTTGACTGGGAGGTAAATGACTCAGATTGCCATTTTAACTTGGCATCTGGCATCCTATTTCCCAAAATATGTACTTGAATATCATCCTGGCTGCCACAGGGAAATGTAGAAAAGTCTTTTAACTTTTTAAATTGTGAAATATGACAAAAGGATGCCCAAAACACATTTACTACCCATTAAGTTGTCACAAAGCTTACCCATAGGGTCATTACCAAGGTCAAGAAAGAGCGTATCACCAGCAGCCCCTGGAATGCTCACGTGCTCCACAGAGTGACCGCTCACCCTGCAGTTTTTGTGAATTTTATATAAACAGGGCCTGTGTATGTAGCTGCATTTTGTTACTCTTCGTTGCTACACATAAGCAGCTCTCACTGGGCGTGATTTGCCCTGCGCTGGAGCGTTTGGCAGTGCTCGGGGATGTAGGTTGTCACAGCTCAGAGGGGTGCGACCGACACGGCAGACTCTTCTGGCCACTGTAAGTAGTACGAGGCGGAGAAGCACTGCTATGTCTATGACAATTACCCTTTTTTTAATTGTTCCTTTCTGCTATTACAAATAATCCAGGTACGTTGATGTCCGTAAGCGATGTTGTACCACAAGCACGGGTTTCCCCTGGTCCTGTGCCCGGAAGTGCGTGTGCGGCGTGTGTGCGGCGTCTGTGCCGGCTCGCTCTCCGCCAGGGAAGTAGCCTGAAGCCCCAGCTGTGGCGTGTGCGGAGCACAGCCTGAGCTCCGGGGCTGTCCCTCAGCTTCATCCTGTTTCCTCAAAAATGGGAACCCAGGCCCCTTCTTTCCACTGTGCTGGGTGCCTGTGTCAGGAAGTCCCCAACATGAAGAGGAAGACACGTGGGGGTAGCTTCCTGTCCTCCTCCCCTCTGTTAAAGGAGGGTTAAAGCAGGCTGTCGGGGGCCTACCCGCAGACACCCGCGTGCTGGCTTGGTTCATGCGAACGAACCCTCTCTTCCCGCCAAGGTCACCAGCCGTCACCCAGCCTCAGGCGTCCACTCACTCTTTGGGCACCAGGTCCCCGCCAGGGAGAGCCTGTCCTGCCCCTGCAGGGTCACCGGGTCAGGCCCACCTCCAGGCTTCCGTACCGCTCGAATGCCCCTCCACAGCTGCCTTCCCACGAAAGGGGAAGCCACTCATGGCTTCTCCCAAAAAGCCCTCACCTGCTGCCGTGTTGTCGAGTCTCCGGTTCGCATCTCTTGCGTGGGTGTGTTCCATCTAAGTCAGGGGAACCCCTGGCAAAGCACTGGCTCCCCTCACAGAGGACCCGGTGTCTGGGCTGGCCCTGCTGGGTCCTCACCCGGAGCTTGTTCGATGCTCATCAGGTTCTGAGAGCCTCTGAAGGACCGGCATCAGGAGGGTCTGCAGAGGCCTCAATTGCGGGCTGGTGGACCCTCTCGCTGGTAGGGAGGTCGGCAGCTGTGTGTGCTGGAGCCCGGAGCCTGGGCGGTATTCAGGCGTGGAGCAGGGGGCTCAGCCGGCACCTGTAGCCCGGGGCGAAGCGTGCCCTTCCTCCCGCCTTTCTCTGCGGACACCCACACCCGTAGGCACGGGCCTCAGGGACAAACTGCGTCCAGACCAGCTGCAGGTCTGGACTCAACGGACATCCTGAAAATGCGTGCACTGACCCTTCCAGCCCAGAGAAGTGAGCACTGGGAGCAAACCACAGACAGCCTCTGTTCTTAGAATTTACTTATGAATGTTGTTGGGGGGGGGGGGGGGGGCACCTCCACACATGCTGCCCAGATGGGAGCATCTGGGTCTTATGCCTCCGCGGCAGCCCCCCAGCGTACGGACCCCAGAATGGGGCACGGTGGCCATGCCGTGTGTGGGCGCTCGAGCCTGCAGGGCCACCGTCTACACTACACAGTACAGAGGGCCGGGGTGGGGGGCGGGGGGGGGCTGCCGTCCCCAGCCACTGCGCATGGCCCTTGGAGGCAGCTCCCCACCCCCAACATGCACAGCCGGCAAGTCCACGGCCTCCGCCGCCAGGGCCTAAAGCTGGCGGTGCCATGACTCTCCATGCAAGTGAGCGCAGGCTCGTCTGGTGCTTAAAAAAAGAAGCGGGGCTTAGAAGATGGGTGACTGTGGGGGCATCTGGGCAGCTCCGTCGGTGAGGTGTCTGCCTCCGGCTCATGATCCCAGGGTCCTGGGGTCGAGTCCCGTGTGGGGCTCCCTGCTCACTCGCTCTCAAATGAAATGAAAAATCTTAAAAAAGATGGGTTACTGTGATGAGAAAGTAACTAACTGATGCCCGGAAAACACTGGAGCTTTGCTGCCCTCTCCACCCCTGCCCTGCAAGCACACGAGCGGGTACCAGCCTGGAGGAATTCTGCACAAAGGGGAGAAGAGGGAGTCAGGAGAAGAGGCGGGGCTCCGCCGGTACCGGGGTACCGCACGGACTGGGTGGGAGCCTGGCCCGGCACCCCGCGGTACCCCTGCACCGGAGTCGTCCCGCCCGGGGACGTGGTCATTCTGCAGTTGCTGCTGCCCAGTGAGGTACGGGAGATTGAGGACCGGGTGATGGGTTCCAGAATGTGAGTGAGGAAAAGGTCCACCCCATACCCAGCTGCCTGGACCTGCACCTCTGCGCCGTGTCCCCAGTGCCCGGGGTGTGTGGGGGGGCTGACGGTGTGAGCCAGGACTGGATGAGGCGAGGGTGGTCTCTGGGAAGGAGTTGCTTTGCTTAGAAGGCGGCCGCAGGCCAGCCCGGTCCCATCCCCGCAGCGTCTCTTCCCAGAGGACACAGGGTCCGCGGTCTGTCCGCTCTGCGCGGCGGGGCTCCCCCCGCCCATCCTGGCCCTCCGAGCTGGGGCTGGCTAGCCCAGGGGCTCTCCCCGTGGGGACCCCGCATCAGCAGCAGCCTGGCTGGGAGATCTGCCAGCCACACGTGAAAGCTCAGGGTGGTGGCTCCTGTTCTGGGCGCAGAGGGCCAGGCGGTGGCAGCCCAGGACCCACTGCCCCAGGCGTGAGGGACTCTCGTTTCCTTCCTATTCCTGCCAGGCCCTGGGGGCAGCCGGCTGGAGGTGTCCCCGCTGGGCCTCTCCCTGTCCCCTGCCCTGGACTGGCTGCCTGGGGTGCGGGGCGGGGGGCTTGGGAAAGGAGGGAAAATTGTTTCAAAATTAATAGGTACTAATTGGGAAGGAAAACAAGTTGAAGACGCAGAGGGACCCCTCAGCTGAGTCCTGGGGGTCGGCCCCTCCTGGAGAGGGGCCTGTCATGTACAAAGAGCATTTAATTAATTTATTTATTTCTTTACACATAACTGAAGTGATGTTACAGTACAGAAGTTATTTACAACTGTGCAGTAATGTGTTGCAAAATAAATTATCTAGAAGGCAGCAAAAGTACATTGTGAATGTGTATAAAACTGTACAGCGTTTACGGGTATACTTTTTATATGATTATTGGCTCTGTAGTGTTTCAAGTTATGTTCTCAGAAAGAGAAACAAAATGCCCAAGATTAAAGGAAAAAATATACAAACCACGTGGATTTGACTCCATTAAAAACACAACCCGAGTCCCGGCTCCGAGTCCGTGTCTGGCGGGCAGGCGGGCGGCTGGCCCTCCCCCCCCCCCGCCCCCGCACAGCGTCCCAGCCTGACTGAGGCCCGGGGCAGCCGGACAGCAGCTGGGTCCGCACTCTCCCTGCCCTCCGACCTGGAGGGCACGGCTTCTGAGGGGTGGACGCCTTGATTTTCTTTTAGTTGATCAGAATGGAACAAGAAATTTTAAAAAATACACTCGGTTCCGCAGCTCCTGAAATGCCCGTGCAGCCGGCTGGAGGGCAGACCCCGGCCGCCGTGTCCGCGTCTGCGTCCCCGAGTCTCCTTGGCCTCCCGCGGCAGCTGGTGTTCCAGAGCCTTGCCCCAGGGGGCAAAGTGCGGGTCTCTCCCTGGGTGTCCCCACCTGAGGGACAAGGCTCCCTCCACTGCCTGAACGTGGCAGCAGCGCCGGGCAGACACGTGTGGCCCTCGCCCGTGTCCTATGCGGCCGTACCGAGGTGCGTCAGGCTGGCAGAAGCACGAAGTCGTCGTTGACGTCGACCATGGGCACGTAGAAGGAGGGCACCTCGTTCACACACAGGGACTTGTGCCCGGCGGGGTCCAGCTCCTGGACCTTCAGCTGCCACTCCATCCTCTGCACGGCGTTGAGAGCCGCGGCCTCATGCTGTTGCCGCATCAGGAGACACGTCTGTGCGGGAAACACAGCAGGTGAGGGGAGCTGAGGCAAGACCCTGGCCCCCCACCCGTTCCCCCCCCCCAGCTGCCCAAGCGAGGCCGGGCCCCTGGGGCCCACACACCCCCCCCCCACAGGCTACCCGAGCGCCCCCGGCCTCTGCACGGCTCAGCAGCGGTGCTGAGCCCACGGGCGCCCAGCCCCGTCCCTGCGTGGTGCCCCACCCCCAGGTTTCACAGTAGCGTCTAATTAAAACTGATAGCTACTGTTCTTGGCCATTTTCATTTTATAATTATTTAGGGCTGGTTGTCTTAGTCACTTGTACTACAAATTATGTCTTTAAAAAAAAAAAAAAAAACTTTAGGCTCCATGCCACATGTGGGGCTCGAACTCATGACCCCAAGATCAGTAGTCGCATGCTCTACCCACTGAACCAGCCAGGCGCCAGAAAACAAACGAAACACATGAACCTGGTTATCTAGGGTTTGAAGCGTTTTGTACGCGGGGTATCCTATTAATTAGGTTCTAAGTAACGGCGGTGGTACCGTTCAGGGTGTGCTACGTTAAGTGTCCCGGATGGAGCAGGTGAAAGGGGGGAGCCGAAAGAGCGTCTGATGGAATCACTGAGGTGGGACAGGGCTGGAGGCGGCGCGGATGGGCCTGGGGTTGGGCGGGTTTGCGGGCAGAGGGTGGGTGTGAACACGGTGTGAGGGCTCTCCTCGCGGCCAGACCTGTTTTCTCAGACGCGCGCACAGAAGCACAGACGGTGGAGGAGCAGTGTCTAATCTGCCTTAAAATGGTTCCATGTGCTGAGGGGTCGGGGTGTGAACCCTCCTCCGTCTCTACTGTTCTGGAAACGAACCACTGTTTATGGTGGCCACGGCTCCAAACCAGGCACACGTGGCGTTCTTCCTTTCTTTTTCAAAAGATTTTGAGAGTGGCACGCGCACAAGTGGGGGAAGGGCAGGAGAGAGAGAGACTCTTGAGCCGACACCGCGCTGAGCGAGGAGCCCAAGGCAGGGCTCGATCCCACGACCCTGAGATCGTGACCGGAGCTGAAACCGAGAGTCCGACGCTCAACGACTGCGCCCCTCCACGTCTTTTTCTATTCACCCTGGTTTTTTAAGTTTTTTGTACGTTAAGGACATTACACTCCTGTGTTTTCAATGCATAGCGTCTAACTTTAACGTGGTCAGGATGGCTCTGTCTCGTTACGGGGCAGCCACCAGGCCTGGCAGGCATGACTGGGAGGCTCCCAGGGATGAGCCCAGGGCCGCAGACGCCGCGTGGGCTCTTACTGTCCGCTCTGGGCCATCTACTCCACGCCAGCACCTCTCCGAGGGCACCACAGCCGTGGGTCCGTGAGGGGAGGGGACGCAGGTTAGGGCCGGCATCCTGCAAACACTGTCTTCCTCTTCAAGAACAGGCTCCCCCCGCCCCCACCAGCCCCAGAGCTCTAGTGAGAAGAGCGGGCACGGCCCTCTTGGGCCCTGCCTCCTGGAGCCTCCCAGGGGTGGCGCTGACCCTAGTGTCAATTCTGTAACTGGCGTTCGGTTTTCCAGTCGGCAACCCTAGCACCTGCGGATGAGGGTGTGCTTCTTACTTGCTAATCTTTCTCTATCTCCCACCCATCCTCTGCCTGCTGCACTGGTCAGCACGTCCAGAGCAGCGGTGCTGGGTGCACGCTGTGACCTTTGAGGAGGGCTCAAGGTGGGGTCCCACAGAGGTCTGACCGCCAGCTGGTGACAGGAGCTGCTCCCCGCACACCTGGACAGGAGGGAAGACACTCTAAGGAGGCAACATGGGGGCGGGGAGATCTCAGCTCCCTGAAAGTATCCGCTGGGTTCAGAAGGTCTGACACTGTCACTTCCAAACAGGGGACCCAGCAGCAGCCACCCCGCCCCCCGCCCCAGACACCTGCTGGGACCCCCAGCCCAGGCGCAGCTTGGGGGGCACAGGGCCCTCACCTTCATGCGGTCATACTTGTCGTCCACGTCCTGGAGCCAGGAGATGAACTGGCGGGCGTTGAACCGGTCGCGCACGGACTTGTTCTCATCCCCCTGCAAAGAGCAGATGTGGGCACTGGGGGGTGGGGAAGAGCCAGGCAGACGGCTCACGCGCAGAGTGAAAGCCGCAGCCTTACTCTGGAGTCTCCAGGCGCGATCCCGGTCCAGGACCGACCAGCACGGCCCTCCCTTCGCATTCCCCGCCCCCAGCCCTGGAGGCTGCCGTGTGCCTCTATGTTTCCGTTTCTTCTGTTTGTAACTTCCTGTAAAAAGGACCCTGAGAGGCCCGCGGTGGCTTCACGCAGGAGGGAAGGCCAACCTGATGTCACTGTCCTCACACACAACAGCACCTGTACCCATGGACGGGCCCCCAAGCAGGTAAGCCTTAGGCCGGAGGGGCAGCGGGTAGGTGGTCTCACAGCCCCTGCGGTCTGGCTCTTCTGTGTGGCCCTCACTTGTGCAAGTCTCTCCCCCTGGCCCCAAGCGTGGCCCCCGGGGAGCTGGGCGCAGGCCCCGTCCCAAATGCATGGGAGGGCTCGCTCAGAAGCGGCTCAGGAAGTCACCGAGGTACTTGCTTTTAGATGCAAAAATTCCCTAAAGTAGTCCTTCAGTGCCTAACCATTTTATTTTACACCTTTTGCTTAGACAGCAGGTTAATGGGGAAAGTTAATTTCTTCAAATTTTAAGTAGGCTTCAGGCCCAATGTGGGGCTTGAACTCACGACCCTGACAGGAAGGGCTGGCTGCGTGCTCTGCCAACAGAGAGCCAGGTTTCCCTGATGGGGCAAGTTTTTGAGATATTCTTAAAGACTGTAAGTGCACAGAAAATCCTTTATGCGCTGATAAGTTTTAAAAGAAATCTCTGAACCACCTACTTCTGCACATATCCAACCTGAGAATGCTGCTCATGAGCATGGGGTGCAGTGGGAGCTCACGCTGGCACGTGGGGCACAGGAGTCACCAGGGGGCAGGGGGCAGGCCCGAAATGACACACTCTGGGTGGATTTTAAAAAGTCAACAGTGGTGGTCAAGGAAGAGAATCAACCGGGGAGCAAACCGGCAACAGAGTCTGGCCCCAGGCCTGAATGCGGCAGGCAGCGGGGGACGGAGGGGGACACGGGAGTCTGCGGGGACAGGTCAGCACTGGGAGTTGCCAGCAGGTGAGGCCCCTGAAAGGCACAGGCACTCGGGACACCCCCTGGGAGCCGCCCCGCGACCATGGCAGGAGGAGGAAGGGGACAGAGCAGGGCCACGGTGCCACCGCGGCGGAAGGAAGCACACCCATGGTGGGCAGCTGCATGCTCAACACCTCCCGGCCCTCGGCTGCAGCGCCTGGCTCTGTCCACGCTTCCGACTGGGCCGTTCCCTGGGGCAGCCCCTGCAGCAGCAGCTCTAGGGGTGACTCATCCTAATTATGTTTGTTTTCCAGGAAAATGTAAGTGACCGAAGGTCCCTGAGGACCCATGCTGAACGTGCTGTTGTCTGGTCGTGCGCCGCCCCCCACCCCCCCCCAGGCCCACTCGATCTGTGGGACGCGGCTATTTCCACTCACTGCCTATGGTGTGGCCCAAGCCCAACGGCCCGGCGGGGACCATGCGTGCCCACCCACCTGACTTTCCAGGGGCATGTTGTAGACCTCCGAGTCCAGCAGCATGGTGCAGGCACTGAACGGTACCGCCTGGTTCGCAATGGTCCTTGCCGCCCGGCAGTGAACCCGCAGGATCTCCTGCTCGCAGGAGACGATGAGCTTTTCCTGGAGGACAGGAGCTGGATGAGCCAGGCCTCCCGCGGGCCAGCCGTGCCCCGGCCCGACGCCCCACACCCACAGCCCCTCTTACCCGCTCGATGCTGTGCTGCAGACGCAGCTTGCCCCGCACCGTCTCCTGCTGCTTGAACAACTCCTTCAGGGGCTCCGCCAGAGAGGGAGGGGGCGCAATCTGCAATCATGGGGGGGTGGGGGTTGGTGGGGCTGTGAACCTGCACCAGGATGCCTGCCCTCTGCCCACCCTTCCCAAACAGCCTGGGTGCCCGTGGTGTGGCAACAGGAAGGAAAACAGAGCGGTCGCTACGAAAGAAGGTGTGAGACCCAGCGGAAGGTAAGCAGAAGCTATGTAAACCACAGTGACCCCAAACTTTCCACGATGGTCATGGTACTCTGTTTTGAAAACATTTAAAATTTAAACGAAAAAGGCAACCAAACATCTCACTCAACAGAGATCCCAGGTCAAATTCTTTTGGGATCTGGTGTCCCAGACGAGACCAAACAGCTAATCCTCCCCGCCCCAGGACCGACAGGGCTAAGCTGCCTCGTCTCCGGCCCAGGGCAGCCTGGGATCGGGGAGAGCTGTGCTGGGAGCGTCCCCCATTCCGCAGCCAAAGTGCGGGCCTGGGCCGTGGTGGGAGGCGGGTGGTGGCCCAGGCGCTGCGCTCTCAGTGCCTTGCCCCCGGAGCCTGATGCTCTGAGCCACGGGTCCTTGATCAGAACACACCAGATGTCAGCCCCGGTGGAGAGCCAGCTCAGACACCAACTTTCAGAGCACACGCATCCAACGTTGACACCCCTGGCGGGGGGGGGGGGGGTTTCCCCCTGAGACTGGCGATGTGGGCTGTGTGCCTGGGCTCTCCCAGCATAAAACAGAAGTTCTTGCTTTTCTTCAAGGTGCGATGCCCCCCTCCAAAAAAAAAAAAAACAAAAGGCAGCAAATCACCTGCACGTGGAGCAGGCTGGGCGGGCTGGGAGCGAGCAGAGGAAAGCAGAGGTTGGGCTCCGCTGTGCGAGCAGGAGGCAGGAGCCCACCCAGGGGAAGGGTGTGCAACGGGAGCAGCAGGGGATGTGCAAGATGTGTGCCTGACGGCCCAGACGTGCACTCGAGGGGGCTGGGATGCGGTGTGCATGGCGGGGTTTGAAAGGGTCACGTCTGCACGGACACGGGGTCACTGGGTGCCAATGGAGGATGATCAGGCGGCCAAGGGAACAGAGTAGACGAAAGGGACCAGAAGAGGCTCTGGGTGCAGCGCCCACGGGTGGGGCTGGGGGCTTAGGGACAGGCCCTCGGGGTGGAGGGGCCCGCGAACCCCGTGAAGGGTGCACTTGGAGGAGGTGGGAAAGGGGCCAGGGTTGCTCGGGCTCCAATGTAAGAAGGATGGAGGCCTGGCTTCGCATCAGCAACATGCGGCCACTGGGAAACAGGACCGAAGTGTGGAGGGACTCACTCAGAGGGGCCAGGCCTAGGTGTCCGTGGAGGCACTGGGTGTTAGAGGGGGCTCCCCGAGTGGCAGGGAGCGGTACGGCTGTGTCGATGTGCGTGACGCGGGAGGTGGGCAGTCCCGGGTGAGGAGGGGGGACATTCACAGAGCCAAGTGAGCCGGTCTCCTGACCCCGAGGCGCCCCGTCAGCAAGGCCCACCGTGTGGGAGGCTGGTCCCCAGGAGGGCACCAAGCCCTGCTGGCTTGGCGTCTGCGCTCACGCGGCCCGCGGGGGTCCCAGCCCCGCCCTGGTACTCACCACGGGGATGTGCAGCTTGCTGAGCGGCTTGCCGTCCAGGAGGTAGGAGCCCGTGTAGGTGACATACTCGGCGTAGCACTGGGGTGCCTGAGGGGTGATGTAGCAGAGGATCTTGCGCTTCTCCTCGATCTTCTTCCTGATCTGCAAGTATTCGAAGTACGGGTTGGATCTGTCGCTGTGGTAGGGCTCGATGTCGTCCAGCTTGATGGCGTCCACGATGGCGGCCAGCGTCTGCTGGATCACTTCCCGCGTCTGCTGCGTGGACGTGTTCATCTGCTGCTGCAGCTGCTGGCTGGAGCGCTGGAAGCGGCGCTTGCGTGGGTGCTGGGCCTGGGGGTCGTCCTCCTCACAGCAGCGGCCCTTCGCTCGGGGGGCGGGGGCGGGCGCGGGCTCCTTCTCCGAGGGGGGCGAGCTCTGCTTGTTCTGGTTGGCCAGCATCTGGGCCCGGTTCCTGGTCATGCGCTGGGGGATCTCCTCCACTTTGGGGGCCTTGGGGGCTTCGGCCGCGGGTTTGGGTTCTGGTTCCATCACTTCAGGCTGGATGCTGCCCAGCGGCCCCTCGAGACTGGCACTGTCAAGTGGGCCGGCCCCGTCCGCCACGGCCGAGCCATCCACGGGGGCGTCGGGCACGCTGTGGGATGCGGCCGGCGCATCTTGGCCCTCGGCCGCCTCCTCTCCGCTCCCTGGGGGTGGCTGTTCAGGGGGTGCCGGCGCGGGCCCCAGGCTGGAGTCAGAGTCCTCGGGGACCCTCCCCTCCGACACGGCCCCGGCTTCCACCGCGGCTTCCACCGTGGCATCTGGCTGGGGCTCCTCCGGGGGCTCGGGCTCGGGCTCTGCGGCGAGCCGGGGGGCCACCTGGTCGGGAGGCCGCAGGGGCTGGTCCTCGGCGGCTGCGGCAGGGCCATCCCCGCCATTCAGGACCACAGGGGGCCCCGCCGGGGTCTCTTCTGGAGGGACAAGGGCAGGCTCTTCTACAGGTTCTGTTTCGACGTCAGAAACATCTTTCGCTTGCAGAGGGGGAAGGTCTGGCAGCGAGAAGGGCCCGAGATCTAAGTCGTCCTCGGCGCTGGGGAAGCCATCGGGCCAGGGCACCGGCTCCACCTGGCCGAGGGCCGACAGGTCATGCCCATTTTCCAGGAAGTTACTTTCCATGGGCCCCAGAGCCTCCACCTGAGCCACGGTGGTCAAACACGCAGGCTCCGGGGCCGTGTCGGGGGCTGCTTCCGGCAGCGGCTTGCAGTTGGAGAAGAAAGGCTCCAGCCTGGAGGCAGGGGCAAAGGCGGCTGGTTCCTCTGGGGCGGAGACAGGGACGGGGACCGCCTCCACCACGTCGCCTTTGGCACCCTCAAGTCCAGGCTCGGTGGCCGACAGAGGGTACGAGTCAGGGGAGCCTGGGTAAGGGGGCTCTGTGGCCCCAAAGGGCCCCGGCGCAGCAGGGTGCACGGCCTCACCGGGGCAGAAATGCTGCGGGGACTCGGGGAGTCGCTGCGGGGACTTAAGCAGGAGGTCCGGCCCCACCGGCCAGCTGACGGGGTTCTCAGGGGCGCCCCCGATCAGGCTGCAGGAGAGGCCCTGCTCCGAGGCCGCCGGGTGCGCCCACTCGACGGGCTCCTCCGTGATGACCGTGCTGAAGGGCCCCTCGTCCAGTGGTTCCAGGTAGCTGGGCTCCGGGGGGATGATGGCGGCAGTGGCCTGCTGGTCCTCCGTGGCATCCAGGGGGATGCCCAAGTCAGGCGGAAGGGCTCCCTCCATGGATGGGGCCAACAGCTCATCTCTGTGTGGAGGGGGGGACTTTGCTTGTAAACCAGAGAAGGCACCCTCCGGGGAGGGGGTGGTGTTGACCGCGGCCGCAGGCGGGCACTGCAGAGCGTCCGCTTTGGGGGAGGGGATGCCATAGTCTGGGGAGTAATACCCCGGAGACAAGCAGGCGAACTTCTCGGCAGGACCTGGGGGCCCAGGGGCCTTGTCCTCCAGGTGCTGCCCCGGTGAGTCGTAAGTGGACACGGTGGGGACGCTCTGCTGTCTGAACAGCTTGTCCCCAGGGCTGAATTCTTCCTCGGGGGTCCTCCTGATATCGACGGAGACCGAACGGTAAAGGCTTGTGCACAACGGCCTCGTAGGCGTCTGGCTTGCGGTCTCGCAAACCCCACCCGCCGCTACAGAGAACCTGTCGAAGAAGGAAGGGGAGCAGGCGCGGGCGGACGTGCTGGACACGGGCTGGGGGTCTGCACAGTCGAAAATGAGGTCAGAGTACTCGTCGGCGCTGCAGGACGGCGTCCTGGGCGTGTGCATGGCCTCCTCGTAGCTGGGGCACGACACCACGGACGCGGGCGTGGGCACCCCGGTGGGTCGGCCCTGGTCAGGCCTGGGAGAAGCGGGCAGGACCTCTTTCATGTGCGGTCCCGCCAGCCAGTCCCTCGCGTCCACAGCTGGTCCCGGGTGGGGCTTGTTCTCGGCGGTGGGCGGGGCAGGAGCGGGCTCCTTGAGCTTCCTGTCCTTCAGGGCGGGCTCCAGCGCCAGCGGCTTCTTGGGAGCGGCGTCCAGACCCTTCTTGCGCACATCCTCGGCGGGCTTCATCCTCTCCTTGAGCTTCGGGTCCCCGGACCTGTGCCGCATCTTCTCCATCTGCTTCATCCTCTCCTTGTGCCGCTTGTGCCGCTCCTCGACCTCCAGGTCCTTCTGGGACAGCATGCGCTCGAAGCTGGTCATCATCAGGTCACCGTCGCCCAGAAGCTTCTCTCTGGGCCGGGCGTCTCTCTTGCCCGCGTCTCTGGACACCGGCAGCTTCTCGTTTCCGTTGCCGACCTTTGCCAGGTCGCCCTTCTCTTTCTCTGGGTTTTCCTTGAACTTCTCCTTCAGCTTGGTCTCGCCGAGTTTCAGGCCCTCCTCCCTGGACTTGTCTCTGAGGGCGTTTGCAGGGTTGTCCCTGTCTCTGGCCGCAGGCCGCGGCTCATCCTTGTGGTGCCGCGGGAGCCCGTCCCCGTGCCTGTCGCGGTGCTTCTCCCTGTCGTCCCTCCACTTCTCCCGGTGCTTCTCCCTCCTCCTCCGCTCCTTGAGGCCGCTGGCGGTGCTGCAGCCATAGGGCTTCAGCTCCTTGTCTGCTTTCCTGGAGGGTTCTCTTTCGGAGTCGTTCTTCTCCTTCTTCTCCGCGGAGAAGAGCTCGATGCCTTTATCTAACGCGTCCTCTGCGTCGGCTTTCGTGCCGTAAGGGACCCCGTAAGCGTCGGCGTCGGAGAAGTCTTTGTCGTGCTGGCTGGGGTCCTTCCTGCCGCCAGAGTCCTTGTAATCATCGCTCTTTTCTCTTCTCTCGGACTTGTCCTTCTTGATTCTCTCTCGATCGTGGCTCTTCTTGGACGAGGACGAGGAGTGTCTGTGCCTCTCCTTCTCCTTGACCCTCTCCTCGGGGGGCTCTGGGAAGGACACCTCCAGGAGGGCGCTGAGGCCCGGCTCCGGCCCGCGGTCCGTGAAGCTGTCCGAGGACACCTCGCTGGCCTTGTCATTGGAGTCCTCCCTGTACGCGTGCAGGGCCTCCTCCTCCAGCTTCTCCAGCAGGCTCCTCTCGGCCTCCGTGCTCCTCGACGCCTTCCTGTCTCGGCAGTGCTCCCTGTCTGGCCTGTCCCGGTGCCTGCTCTTGGCCTTGTCCTCGGCGGGGGGCTTCCTCTCCGCCTTCTCTGGGGGCCTCTGTTTGTTTTTCCTTTCCTGGGTGGCGTCGACGGACGTCCGGTCTTTCCTGTCCTTGTACTTCTCTGCGGAGTCTTTGTCCTTCTTGTCTTTGTGCTTCTCGAGGACTCTCTCCTTCTTGTCTTTGCCCCCTTCCAGGGCTCCCTTCTCCCTTTTCTTTTCTCGGAGCTCCCGGTCTTTCTGCTTCTCCGAGTGCTGCCGGTCGGCGGAGTGCTTCCGGTGCCGGTCGGCGTCCGGGGGGCCGTCCACCCGCGGCGTGTCCCCGGCCTCCCCGGGCCTGAGCCCGCTGGCCGCGTACTCGTCTTTCTCGTCCTCGCTCTCGTCGGTGAAGATGTCTGCGATGTACCAGCTCTTCTCCTTTCCCTTCTTCTCGTCTTTCTTCTCAGGGAAGTCCTCAGAGAGAAGCCCAGGGAAAGTCTTCTCCCTCTTGTCCTTAACCTGGTCGAGAGCAGCTTTCCTCTCCTTGTCTTTATGCTTCTCCTTGGGGTCTTTTTTCTCTTTAAAACATCTGTCAAATTCCTTGTCCTTCTGACATTTCTCAAGGATGGATTTCTCACTTTTATCTTTGTCACCGGACTTGTCCTTGTATTTCTCTAACTTCACTTTCTCCTTCTTGTCCTTCTCCCTGGCCGGGTGCAGCCTCTCCCAGGGCTCCA
Source organism: Zalophus californianus (assembly GCF_009762305.2). Taxonomy (NCBI): domain Eukaryota; kingdom Metazoa; phylum Chordata; class Mammalia; order Carnivora; family Otariidae; genus Zalophus; species Zalophus californianus. The sequence goes on along the minus strand of NC_045611.1, from coordinate 675,961 downwards.
GGCCCTTCCCGAAGTCGCAGTCGGGCCTGTCCTTGAAGCCGGCCTCGCCGCCCGGCTCCTTCAGCTCCTCCCGGCCCGCCTCCTCGGGCTTGGCCCTGCCGTCCTTGCGCTCCTTGGCGCCCTCGGGGGGGTCCTTCCGGTCCCGCCCGCCCTCGGCCGACTCCCTCCTCCGTTTGTCCTTCTCGGGAAGGCAGGCGGGCACACCCCTGAGCTTCTCCACCTGCTCCCTCCTCCTCTCGCAGCTCTTGTCCACGCAGTCCCTGTCCTTCTTCCTGGAGGGCGCGTCCCTGTCACTCCGCTTGTCCCCGCAGTCTCGCTTCTCGCGGCCCTTGCTCTCCCGCCTCTTGTCCTTGCTGTCGTCCTTGGCCGTCTCCAGGATCAGTCTGGCCACGGCGTCACTCTTCACGTCCCGGTAGTCTGCCACCGGGGAGTCCCAGCTGTCGTCCCCTCTGAAGTCCAAGGACGAGTCAGACAGGTCGGAGAACCACCTGTCCTGCTGGTCGTCGGAGAGGCTGCACTTGGTGTCCTCGCTCTCCAGAAACTGACTTTTGTTACAGTACTCGTCGAAAGCGGACGGGTCTTCCTTATAAACCTTTTCTTTTTTGAGCTTTTCCTTCTCTTCTTTGAAAGTCTTTTCTTTCTCCTTCGAAAGTCTGTCCTCCTTAAAGTCATTCTTTTTCTCTAATTTTGAGGGCCTGTCTTTGGACTTTTTCTTCCTTTCCTCTTTGTAAAGTCTCAGTTTTTCCTCTTTAGGAGACTTTTCCTTCACTAATTTCTCCTTTTCTGCTTTACTGAAGCGGTCCTTTTCCTCCCGGAAAGACCTGCTCACGTCCTTGATTCTCTTCAGGGATTTTTCATCCTTGGAAACTTTGACCCCCTCCTCTTTGAAGAGCCATTCCTTGTCCTCCGACTTCATCTTGCCAAGTCTCTCGTCCTTCTTGAAGTGGTCCCTGTCGTGCTTCAAGGCCTTCAACTTGTTTTCGCTGGACACATCGTTGTCCAGGAGTATGGCCTTCTCGGACCTCTGCTTGCAGTCCTCGTACTCGTAGGTGAAGCTTTTCAGCTTGAGTTCCTGACCCACCGAACACAGCCCTTTCTCCTTGTTTTTGTGTTTGTGTTTCGTTTTGTGTTTCTTGACGACCTTCCCCTCCTTGTCCAGCTTCGGAATGGCCCCGTCCACAGTGGCATGGAAAGAGCTCTTCTTCTCGGACAGGGCGCTCTGCAAGCTGCCCCTCTTCCTGTGCTCTTGCTTCTTCCGCACGGGCTTCAGCGACTCCACACTGGAGCCCTCAGAGGAGCAATCAGACTCGCTCGTCAGTCTCGTCCTTGTAGAGTCTGACAGAGAGCTAACCTCTGACCAGGCGGGAGAAGAAATGGTTTTCCAATTGTCTGTCCGCCAGTGCTTGGCGTGCGGGTCCGAGTGGCTGGGGTTCTGCTTCTGGGCAGCAGAGCTCCCGTGGGACGAGGTGGAGGAGGCAGACAGAGAGCTGAACAGGGAGGGGTCCTTCAGCACCAGCGGGGACTCCTTGAGGCAGCCGGAGCTCCCCACCGAGTCCCCGTCGTCCTCGCCACTCTCCGAGGACTCGCTGTCTGACTCCGATGAGCAGAACTTGTCGTTCCTCTTTCCAAATCGCACCTCTTTGCCTTTTGTTTCTTTCTTCCGCTTCTTTTTCACTTTACTTTTTCCCTTCTGCTGCTTGGAGCTGGAAGGCTCCCGTGTTCTGTTACTGGGCAATACTGCGTGTGCCGAGAGTCTCAGCTTCTCTCCCGTCCCCACAGTGACGGCAACGTCCTCCTCGTCCGAGGTGTCCGACAAGATTCGATGAGCTGCTTTCTTTGGTGCAATTGTGTTATTTTTAGTGTAACTTTTCACTTCCATCTTGGGTATGGAAATAAAACTGTTTGATTTAGTCTCTTTTCTGTAATCCTTTTTCAGCAAGTGCTTGTCGTCCACTGGAGGGACCCTGTCCTGCTCGTCGTCCTCGTCAAACTCGTACTCGTCCTTTACGGGGGTCACAGGTTTCTGGGGCTCTGGGTTCTTAGCCTTGTGCTTTAGGCCTTTCTCAAACTCAGAGTCTGTGTTATTGCCGTCAACTGAGCTAGAAGGGGCGAACGACGGGGCGTCTTCCTCCTCTGAGCTCTCTGCTGGGAACAGGGAGGGGGAGGTCAGAGACAGATTCACAGCCACCACCCAGAACATGCACGGGGAGGGCACAGAGCAGACGAGGTCCGGGCTGCCCTCGGCAGGGGAAGGGAGGGGGAGCCCGTCGCCTGATTTGGTGAAATCGGAGGCTGACCAGAGAGAGGTCTGTGTGAAGGCAGGGCTGGCACATAAGCAGTAAGCCTGCGGGACTGCTGGCACGGAAACCCCCGGCGACAGGGTCCTGGCAGTCCAGAAGCTCCCGTAAGCATAGGCGTCGGCAGATACGGGGAAGCTCACCGTGCCCACCACAGCAGCACAAACAGGCCCAGACCCTGTGCTCCCAGCCCCAGCCAGCACACACGGTGCGGTGCCCAGCCACTCACCGGTCGAGCTCTCCTCGCTGGATGTGTAGGTGCCCTTGCCCAACAGGAGATTCACCATGGTCGGGGAGTTGGCCACCTTCAGTGGCGTCTCGCCTTTCCTGTTGCTTTGCTGAGGGTTCCCTCCATACCGTAACAACAGCTTCACCACCTACAAAACAGCAACAGGCACATGAGGGAGCTTCCTGAGAAACAAGAGGGCACTACCGTGCCCGTCTGTGTCCAACTGTAGCCCATTCCCCCACCGTGCCCGCCCCCCCGCCGAGGACCAGAAGCCGTGCACACAGCACAGCCCAGTGGGCTCTCTAGGCCCAAGCCTCTCCTGCAGGAAGGGGCCTGGCGGCGCCCGACCTGCTTCCAAGCTCTCCGCCACAGGGAACGGCTCCCAGCTCCTGCAGGAGTCCTCCTCCCTCTGCACGGGGTCCCCACCTCCCCGAAAGCTCCTCACATGCGCACTCCCCTCCCACCAAGGATGAGCTGCCATCCAGCAGGGTTTGGTGGGTGCGGAAAGGTTCTGGAAGTTTGGGGGGAAGGGGGCGTGGGGGGTTGGCAGAAGAGAGGAAACAAAGACCAAGCTTCTGTAAGTAGGTTTATTTCGTGTTTTCATTTATTTTAGAAAAGCCTCTTTTCAAAGCCGTGCTTTGTCTGACACAGGTAAGGGTGGTCCTGTGAATGACAGACACGCAGGGTGACATTTCAGCAGCTGTGTTCAACTGTCTGCACTCAGCAACTGGGCTTCACACACCCGGGGCAGCTTTGCATGCCCGGGACAGTCAGCTCCCTGGACTCAAGTGCAAATACTGAATCCAGTCGCAGCTTTGGTCCAGAAAATGCAGCGTGAAGAGAACCTTTAACAAGGACAGCCTCATCGCTCACACCCCGTTTCTTGCTTAGGACGCCATGGCCTCCCCTCACGGGGACCCAGCTGCCTGCTCCAGCAAATCACTCTGCCCTCCGACAGGCCAAATCTGCACCTCACCGACCCTACAGGCGTGTGGTGTTGGCCTCTTCTTTTCCATGTGTGTGGGGGCCCCCTGCAGTGCTGGGACTCTAGTCCCATGTCCTTGCTGGCTGCCTGCTAAGGGCTGTCCCTACTGCTGGAAGCCACTACGTCCCTTGCCCCCTTCCGCTAAGGTCAACAATGCAGGGCAAGCCGCCCTCATGCTCGCCGCCCTCATGCTCTCCTCCCTCCTGCTGGTAACTCTGACCCGGCTGGGAAAGGGTTTCTGCCACACAGACCCTGAAGGCTGCTGCCCCCCCCCCCCCCCCCCCGGATAATCCAAGGCCACCACTTCTGATCCTTTGCTCACTCCTATCTGTGGAGTCCCCTTACCACGTGAGGTCCCAGGGTCCCAGGTCCCAGCACCTGGGCAGGGATCTCTCTGGGGGCCATTGCCCTGCACCCATCACCACACTTCCAGTCTATCCCATGAGACAGTTCCACAATAATTATTATAAAAGGATAGAGATGCAAAGGGCAACCCCCTTCCTCCCCACTCACCGGCAGCCTCATGTCACCCCTAACCCTCCCCCCAAGCCCCCAGTCCCCTATTTTTAGTGGATCCCATGCATTTCATAAACTTTTTCAGTACATTTCTCTAAAAGGACCCTTTAAAACAAACAAAAAACCACAATGCTTTTATCTTACCTAAAAAATAAACTATATTCCCTACCATTAAGTACATAACCCGCGTCCAGATTTTTCCAAGTCACCATGGGCATCTTTTCATTCGGAGCCCCTCCCCGCACCGCGGTGACTTGTCACCTTCCAACCACTCGTCACACGCTCGGTGCTGCCGGTTCCCTGGCGTCTGCCAGAAGCAACCAGGCAGGGCAGCTACAAGGGAGCGTCAGAGGTGCATTCTGGTCTACAGGCGCTGTCCTCGCCATGCCCCACTGTGCGTCTCTGGCCGGGGCCTCCTCATGATGGTCGGGTAGTGACCGCAGCGAGAGCCTTGCCATCTCTGGGTGCTCACTGCTCCTGGACTGGTTACAGCGGTCCTCCCGTGTACTGGCTACATCCCTCAGTGCTGCATCGCCGTGAATACCACAGCGACAGGGACAAGGACAAAGACAAGGCCAGGGCAGGGAGCAGCTCCTGAACCCTATCACCTGCTAACACCCAGCCACACTGCGTGGCCAGAGGAGGGCCCTGTCCACAGGCTGCGAGGGGCCACCAGGTGCTGACCCAGGATGAGCAGAGGTGGAGGGGGGGTGGCTGCCAAGCGTGCGGGACAGCGGGGACAACGGAATGGCACCCGCGTCGGCCAGCAGGCCCACCAGAGGATATGCAGGGAGGCGCCCACCTTGTAGTGCCCATTGTTGGCAGCGTCGTGCAGGGGGGTGTCGTCATCCAGGCCCTTGGTGTTCACCTCCGCGCCCGCAGCCAGCAGCTGCTTGGCGACGTCGTAGTAGCCGCGGTTACAGGCCTCGTGCAGCGCTGTCCAGCCTGGAAACAGACACTTAGGACCTATGTTATTTAATCCTCAAGAACACCACTCCTGTCCCGCGGCCACACTCTCCAGGGGCCCTGACGGTGGTGGTGCCCTGCATGGGAGGCCTAAGGTCCCGGGAGACCCCGAGTGCCCTTTACTGTGGCACCTTGTTTGCCCTGCGACGAGTAGCTTGTTAACCCTGGAGATTAACAACCTGCAAGGACCATGGGGGCAGAGGACTGGTGAACACAGCGATACACGCGCAGGACACGGGGAGGCTGGGGAGGCACCTGGGGAGGACGCAGAGCCTGTCGCCCCAGCCGTAGGCTTGGCAGCGTGCCCTTGGTGAAGCACAGGGCTGAGGCCACGCCAGAAGGTCTCCCCTGGTGGCCGCTTCGGCGAGAGCCTCAGAAGGACACCAGGAAGCATGGCCTCAAATGTCAGTGTGCAAACAGGGCCCACCCCCATGGACACAAATTCTAGTACTTCGGAAAATCCTGATCTAGGAAAATTGATATTTTAAAAAAGATGCTAAATTAGGTTTGACAGACAACTACCAACTAAGGCAGCAGGAAAAACCGAGACGGGTTTGTCACGAAGACTGCTCTGCTTATCTATGCTCTCCCCAAAGCAGAGCAAACAGGGCTGGACTCTGTGGCCCACGCAGCAGAACACAGCGCAAGGATTCAGTGCACACAAGGCCGACCGAACCGCAATCACAGGCCCTTCAGGTAAATCACGCTCAGCTGTCTCAGCCAGGGGAGAAACCCCCACTCCTGTGCTCAGTTCAAGGGCAGGCTCGGGGAGATGCTTCTAGCCTGGGGAGTGGGAGGTGTCTCCAGGCTGACAGGCACAGAGGCAGTGCAGCTTCTCCCTAAGTACGCCAGAGGCAGACCCCTCTCCCACAGAACTGGGGTTTATTAGAACAGAGCAGGGTGGTATCCAAAAATTCCCCAATTCTCTTGGAAACAGTGAAAAATAAAACGATCTTACTTTGAAATATTTCCCAAAATACGGATTCCTCCTTCTAAGAAACAGCAAATTACACACTGGTCTAAGAGTGGGATCTGCCCTGTGCCATGCTGACCCCCGGGTCCGGGCTATGCCTTCCCAGCCCCGGCGCGTGCGCTCGCTCGGCCAGAGGGCTCCGTGGAGGCAGGGGGGCGCAACCTCCTGTCCTTCTGTGAGCACTCACCTGCGAAGTCCTTGACGTTGACGTCCGCGCCCTCGCCGATGAGCTCCTTGATGCGCCTGGCGTCCCCGCGGATGGCCGCGCGATGCAGGCGGGTCTCTCCGCGCTCGTTTCGCTTGTTCACTTTGTCTTTGGTTTTTGAGGCAGAGTTAGGTGTCCCCTTCTGACACACTGTCGACTGGGAGGGGTGCTTTGGTGTTGTGTCTACTGCAGGCCAAGGAGAGGACAAGCGGGGGCGTCAGTGGGGCGTTTCCCCGGTCACAGAGGCCTCTAGGACCTGGGCCGTTTCCACGAGGGAAAGGGGACACCCGTCCCCAAGACTACCCCAACCCTGGGGGCTCACCTGGGCTATTGGCAGATTCCTCGGCAGTCATCTGCATGAGGAGAGCCACCTGCTGGCGCTCGGAGAGGGGGTAGCCGGCTCGGATCCCAGACAGCCCCATGCCAAACAGCAGTCCGGCCTTCCGGGTGACAGGCTCCTTCTTAATCCTCTTCCGCTCAGGACCCTGCTTCTCTGTGAGGTGGTGGAGGAGACAGGGGGAGATTTCATGCCACGCCGTCCTCAGAACCTGGAGCCTTCCCTGGTGCCACGGAGCCCCTGCCTCCCACCTCACAGCTCACAGGGAAAGGGCAAGAGCAGAGGTGGCAGCACCGTGCCGCCTGTCATCACCTCCAGTGGGAACAGTTTCGACACCATGTGATCAGCCAATGAAGCCTGCTCCGCCTCGGCCCCCACCGACCGTTCGCTCCACTCAGGTGCCTCCCCACACTGCCCGCCGCGCGCCAGGCGGTGGGACGGCCCCTCACCGGTGTCCTGGTTCACACAGGACGGGTCTCCGTCTATTAAATACATGTGTGCACACTCGGATTCCTCCTTCCCCGTCCCGCCTCCAAACAGTGCAGATATAAATGGCAAACACAGTTTAGAAATACATAAATAGATCAAGGCCGACTCGTCAGTACTGTACCTTTCTTCTTGCTTCTAGGGACCTCCATTTCATGCCATGGCCCTTCGAGGAGCGAACCAGCCTTGCAGTACCACGACATGGACTGAGCTGGAGGCATCTAAAGGCATCAACACAGAGCACTAACCAGATACGATGGAACAGCTCAGCCGTTCCGTGTCAGCCTCCTCGGGACGCGCACATCCTCCACTTGTCTGACCCGTAACAAAACACCCTGCCAGCCCTGAACACAAGCACGTTGTGCTGTTTCTTCGAGAAGGGGCAGGGGTAAGGGAGAGAAAATACACCCCCAAACTCCATGAACCAGGAGCCAAAGCTGCCCCTCCTGCTGGGGAATTAGGGATCCACCAGAAGCCTGCACCCTCCCCACACTGCCCCGTGCGTGCTGGGTGGGGCCTTTGTGCAGGGGGCCGGGGTGGTTAGGGGGCATTCTAGGTCACGGGGTGCAAAGTGCAGCCGGGGAAGGAGGGTCACCGTGGGAGACTCGGGTCCCTGAAATTCTTCTCTCAGGGGGGGTGGGGGGGGGTGTGTGTTCCTCCTGCTTTCTACTCAGCGCACTGGAGAGCTGCCTCGCTGGATGGGGTCTGCCCTCGGGAGGCGGGTGCCATCTGTGAGAGACGGACCAGACAGACTCCCGTCTGCCTCGCCTGCCCCACTCCAGGACAACATCCCCAGCCCCACAGATGCAGCCCTGTACATTTTCCATGAGCCGCTCTTTCCTGAGAAAGCCGCACCCTGCTGGAATGTGGGTCCCTGTGCTTTGGGTGGTGGCTCCTCAGGCACCACAGGCCACCGCAAGTTAGTCTCTAACCCACCCACCAGGCACAGCCCTAGAGAAGCAGTAAATTCCAGAACATTCCTCCTAGCGACACGGACCCCGCTCACGCATGCCATCCCGTAATACCCGCACGCTGGCAGAGGCGGGGCGAGCCTCTGCACGGGGCGAACACCTGCACAGCAGCAGCCCCGTGGCCCCCCGGGGTCCCAAGAAGTTAAGCCACACTTCCACAGTGACTCGGGGCCACAGAGCCCAAGTCGGGGCATTTGGTTTCAAAGTTCTCCCACGGCTGAGCACGCCACTGACCTGCCTCTGTCTGGGTGCACCCTGCCTCTACCCGCCTTCTCTGTTTCTCACTCAGCCACGGGCTGCTCCCTTACACGTTCTCATGTAGAAACAGGACCGTCCCCCCAGCACATACAGGCTGACCAACCGCTCTATGACGCCCCTGCCGACGCGGTGTTTCCAGCACAGGGCTCTGGGCCCTAGAACACTCCCATGCTCTGCAGTCTGGACCCGATTTCTGCCCAGTCTCCCGGGACCACCGGAGCCTCTCGGGCCCCTGCCCAAGGTGCCCCCACCGAGTATACACAGTTCAGGCCGCTGCTGCCTCCCCCCAGGGAAGTGGACACAGGAAGCCGACTGGAGAAGGAAGAACGCGGAGCTCAGAGAAACACGTGTGGTGCTGAAGATTCCTGGTCACGGGGACAGAGGACAAAGCCAGAGGCCCAGCCGGGCTCTCCACTGCAGTGGACCCAGGGAGAGGCAAGGCAGGGTCTGGGCGCAGTACAAGCGATGGTACAGGCTTAGATCCCTTAGAAGTTGGGGAGGCAAGAGAGGCATTTCCTGTGAGTGGCAGCTGAAAACCACCTGGGGCCTTTTGCCCAAAGGGCTTTCTGCAGTAACAGAACGTGCCCCCACGGCAGAGCAGGACGCAACAGCACCAGGCCTGTGGTCTCAGAAGGCACAGTCACATCACATGGAGGATGTGGAGACACTGTGTGCAGGGAGGCCCTTTGCCCCAGCGGGCCTTTCTCTCCTGTCTCTAACTATCTATCCAGGCCAGGAGCCCTGGATGACACTGGACAGTGCTTAGGGACACAAAAGGCACTGACACCCCCTCCTGGAGGGAAGGGCCTTACAGCCCACCTTCCCACGTGTCTCTCCCAGAGTGGAAACAGGACATCTTATGGGTCTTAACACAGGGGAAAAACCCAGATGTAGTCATATCTTCTCCGATGCCCATCTCTTGATGGTGAAATGTGGTTCACCAGCAGCACCTGTGTGTTCCCGGTATTCTGACTATAGCTGGTGGGGGGGGGGGGGTGACGGTTTCACATGAGCCTGGACAGCGCCCCTGCGCCACTGTCAGGAAAACACGCCGACGGGACACCTCCTTGCATCTCTATGGTGCGAGCCTGCTGTGGTCTGCGACGTGGGCGCCACACCGTGCCACCCCTTCTCAGGTGCAGCCCCCGACCTGGCAAATGCAGGGTCCCCACCCTCCACAACCGATCCCAGCAGGCGCCCCCTTTCTCAGCCGGACCTCCTGGAGCACAGCACCACAGCTGCAGGGCTGGAGCGTGGCCTTTCCCGGCGTGTGGTCCTGAGGGACCCTGGTTTCCAGACTCCACTTCCTGCCGCTGTGCTTCCCTCCCCAGCAGAACCCGGACATCTGGCGACAAGGCAGCTTTCCTCCCCGGAGCCAGGTGGGAGTGTCGCCGGCCCTCTGGCCTCCACGGCCACCTCAGCACCACTCTGCCCCTGCCATCTTGTCACCACGTGACGTGCGTACCCACCTGCGTTCTGCCCACAACAGACAGCGCCCCTACACTCAGGGGCTCTGCTGCACAAACGCCGAGGGCTCTGCCCTCCTGGTGCCATCCAGCCGCCTTCTCTCGACACCCTGAACTCTTTCCCACTTCCTGTCTTTTCCTCTTTCTCTTCCGCAGTCCAGGCAATTTCCTTGGTTGAAACTACCAAGCCATGAATTCTTTCTTTTTTTTTTTTTTAAAGATTTTATTCATTTATTTCAGAGAGAGAGAGAGAGAGAGCGAGCCAGCACGAGAGGGGGGAGGGTCAGAGGGAGAAGCACACTCCTCACCGAGCAGGGAGCCCGATGTGGGACTCGATCCCGGGACTCCAGGATCATGACCTGAGCCGAAGACAGACGCGCAATGGACTGAGCCACCCGGGCGCCCCCACGAGTTCTTATGTTCTATGTAATGAGCTATATAATCTGTCCACTGAAGCTTTAATTTCATTGGTAATTTTTGTTTCCATATATCCCATTTTGTGTATTTCAAAAATCGACGTGGTATTCTCTGGAAGCATCTTGTTCCTCGCCCGTGCTTTCCAACTTCCCCTTTACCGCATCCACTGGTTCATGCTCTGTACCCGGCACCCCCACACCAGGGGCTGGCTCCCTCTCAGGACAGCGCCCCTCCTTATGCTGCGGTTCTGACCCGGCACACTCGTGTTTGTCTGAACCCTGGGGCCCGGAAACCGCATGGAAGCCCCTCTCTCCAGAGAGGACTAGCATTTGCTCTGATCTGGACTGGAGGGACGGAGAGCATTCCCAGCAGCACAGGATGGCCCACGTTCCGGTCCCAGCCCAGCAACGGACAAGCTAGGATTAGTCTCTGGGGACACGTCTCAAAGCCCCTTGCCCCATCTGGGATGGAGTCTTCTTCCTGCCCACAGTGTCCCGGGTATGGCTCTCATGGGCGTGTCCACGGTGGCCCTGCCAGACCTGCGGCCCGCCGTTCCCGGCTCCTCGGGACTTGCAGCGCTCAATGAGCCCTTCAACATCTCTGACTTCTGGGCTGTTCTAGTTGATGGCTTTTTCAGGAGACACAGTCCACCACACTGCCCAAAAGGGAAATCTGTAAGCCCTACGCTCCACCCTAAAATCCTACCACGTCAGCGCTGCTCTGACCCCACTCCACAGGAGCGCATTTGGTGGTGCTGCTGTGGAACTGCATTGCTCACCGAGACATCAGAAGAGCTCAGGGAGAGCTGATGGCATCGGGGACACACCACCATCAGGAGCAAGCCTTCCACACCAGACACAGGCCTGAAGCCGATGTGAAGAGTCCAGAAAGAACCACTTCTGGTGGGACAGTCCACACCCTGGAGGCGATCCAAACCAGGCCAGGAGCTGCGAGGGGGCTTGTCTGGGGTACAAGTCTCACGCTCGCTTCTCCAAGTGCCGCAAGAGCAGGACCCAAGCGCCCACCCGACCTGCGTGGGGGCGCTCTGATGTTCAGGCTGCACTTGTGACTGGCTTCTCCCTCCTCTTTCAGAACATCACCACCACTGATCGCATAGTAAAGACAGAGGGAGTCTTCAGCAAGCCCCCAGCTTCTCTGGTCTTAGTCTCCTCTGTCCAGGAAAGGAGGGCCTGGGGCCCCTCTCTGACATCTGCCTTCTCCTCCCGGGTCGCAGCTGTGCGGTCTCTACAGCTGCATTTCTTCTTCTCTAGGCGAGGGCGACCACAGTCCCAGTTCCACAGGTGCTTGGGAATTCAGCGCGGGCCGCCGTGGCCATGAAGAGGAAGCCAGGGGTCAGGAAGTGATGCTGGCATAACGGCCCACACGACACAACCTCCCAACCACTGACCCCCCTTTTTATGGCACCCAAAGCACAGTGAGAACTTTTATAAATCAAATAAATTACAATCCAAACCTGCCCCAGCGTACGAACCATGCCATCAGTCCTGCTGACCCTGGACCTGTCTGCACAAGCCTCTGAGTGCCCCTCGGCCGCTGCCTCAGACCCTGGAGCACCACCAGGTGGAACAGCCACGTCACCACCCAAGGTCCTCCCAGGAGACTCCAGAAGCCACAGTCAGCTTCCCTGGATGGGGCCCCATGTGCCTGCCCCTGTGTGGATTTTGCTCTGCACCCTGTCCGTAATCAGTCACAGCCCTGGGAGTCCTCCCTGAGAGTCACAGAACCCAAGGTGGTTGTGAGGGCCTGGTTCACCCACACTGTGTGGACAGCAGGGGCCCTGAGGGAGGCCACGATCCTGCAGATTCCCACCTACTCTGCAAATGGGGGACACTGGGAACTTTAAGTTGAAAGAGCCTTCCTTGGCTAATCCATACTCCCCTCTGTATGTACAGGAAGAAACTGCTCAAGTTCAGGGAGGAAAACAATAGAGCGATGGTGTCACTGTGGGTGGCATGAGCACTCTCCAGCCAGAGGCTCCCACAGCAGCGGCACTCAGCGGTGCCGCCCTGCTCACTGCCCACCACGGGCAGGCCCGCCAAGTAAGCGCTCGAGTGGAGAAGCCCTTCCTCCTCAGGCATGTGTCACCTCCGGCGTGCAGCAGCACATGGTGTTCAGAGTTCCCTGGAGTCCTGCAGACACGGGCGGCGGAGCCAGAGTCCGTCCTCAAACAGGGGACAGCCCCAACCAATCTTACGGAACAAGGAGGACCATGATTTCAGTAAATATGTGAATGTCCCCAAAACCCGTAACACGGAGTGAATGAGTAGTTTACCCCTCAGTGTTGCTGAATAAATACCCAGATACAGGACACAAGAGTCTCATTCATGAGATAAAGTCAAAATAAGAAAATCTTAATTTTTCATTACTCCAAAGACACTTCCAGGTATTGAGAACCAGCAGCGGCCAGCTCCTGATGCCTCTGACAGGGCAGCCCTCTGAAGCGGGGCTGGGGGGGGCCCATCTGGCCTCTGGGGACAGGCAGCGCCCACCGTGGTGGTTCCGGGGAGCAAGGGGGCACAGCTTACGTTCAGACTAAAGGGACGGAAAACCGTAACAGAGTAGGAGGCTTATGAAGGAAGCCTGAAAAGGGTAGGTAAGCATGTAAACTGACCTAAACACTTGCTTACAGAATTTTTTAAGTTGAGAGGAAACTTAAACATGAAAAAATAGACACATTAGTCCCATCTGAAGTGTGGCCATCATATAATTTTCATCCTAACACTTCAGGTGAAACAGGTGGTGAAGCACTTTACACGGAGGCCAGCGTCAAGCTGGTGGCAGACAGACGGGGCAGGCTGGGCCAGGCTGCAGGGCCTCAGGTGACCTGCCAGGTCGAGGCCCCCCCGAGAGGCCTGCCTCCTCTTCTGCGGAGGGGCTGCCTTCCCCAGCCGCCACAGGAAGAGCCATCCCTGGCCTGTTTTTCCTAGACGTCAGACCTGCTTGGGGTCTGGGCTGGCAGGGCTGCGATGAGGCGAGCACATGCTGCCCGCCCCTCCCCTCCTGTGCCCCCCGGGGCAGGCCTGGCTCTGAGGCGCGCTCTGGCCGTCCAGGGTGCTGTGTGGGCAGCTGAAGTGACGAGCCGCCTGTGGGAGACGGGCCTCCATTGGCTGGGACACAGAGTAAGTCCAGTCCAGCTTTCACCACAGACAAGCGGCGCTGTTGTTGGCAGGCAGCCGCCGGGCCTGACTAAGCACTGTGGACAGAGGAGGTCGCCTCCTGGGGGTCGAGGAAACAGGACAACGTTCTCAGGCAGCTCGGTGGTCCCTGTGCAGAGGGTCAGCAGCCTCTGCCCACCTGGGGGGCACAGCTGAGGAAACAGAACCCCGAGTTCTGGAGCCTTCTGCCATGTTCCCCTCTCGGTGGTGAGCACAGGGCTGCATCTTCCCAGCAGAGGGCGCTGGAGGGCCACGGCAGGAGCAGGGGCTGGGCTGGGCAGGGTGGGGATGCAGGGGGCCGTCAGCCGATGGCCCGGCCCCTCCAAGTCTGCCACTCCGGGAGACCTTCCCTCGGCCCGAGGGGACTGCAGGGCCCCGGCCTCAGTCACTCGCACAGATCACTGAGCCCCGCAGCTGGGAGGCACCTGGCCGGAGCTGTCAGCACCTGGCACAGGTATTCTGCTCACCGGAAGGGCAGGAGGACCAGGGCTCGCGGGGCCTGGCAGGGGCCCCAGCAGCCCACCTCCCAACGCCGTGCGCGACACACCAAGCATCAAGTGCGAAAGCCTCCTGATACAAGTCACTCACAACACACCCAAAGAAGAATCCTCTTAGTGGAAAATCTAGCTTTGTTAACAAAGCAGATACACAAGATGTAAAATCAGACCCCTAAAGGATGATGATAATATGAGGGCAATTGTATTTCATATGTATTAAGATGTCTGTAACAGAGTCCTAGCCTGGAAAATTTTGTTTTCGAAATGTTCTTCACTTTCTTTTTACCTCACGGTGACTCCCTCCCTGCCCTCACCCAGGCCCACGACTTGCAGAGAAGAGAAACGTGAGCACTCCCCGCATGCCCCAAGAACCTCCTAGACACCCCAGACAGAACCCATGTGGATCCAGGTGAAGCCACCTGGCAGCCTCTTGCTGAAATGCTAGCCATCAAGAGATGGACCCTTTAAGGCCTGTTGGAAACACACGAACCCAAGAAGCCGACATCACAATAAAACAGGCATCGCAGAAAAATCCCACCAACCAGAGCAGAGTGGGCAGCCCAAGAACATCCGCCTACCCAAATGTGCTCCACTCAGGCAACACATTCTCCCAGGAAGAAGCAGCCCTAACACGGTCTCCTGAACTCACAGCAAGGCTGCTGGGGAATTTATAGGAACGTCCCAGAGGTTGGACACCAATCGCAGACCCCTACCATCCAGAGAGTTAACGACCAAACAGCAATACCAGGCCCTCTACAGCCAAAACTGGTACAGGCACCATAAACAGGAGGGAGGATTTCCAGGCCTGGTCTGATATCCTCTGGACCTAAAGCCGGAGTCAGAGAGTCTCTGCAAGCCCCTCCGTTCTGGCAAGAGCCCAACGTCCATGTGCATCCATGGGCCCCTCCACTCGCCCACCTACCCCTTCTTGTCCCCACTGTGACAGTGCAGCCACAAGAGCCATGGGCTCTGTCACACCCCCGTGAAGGATCCCTGGGGGCCCATGACACCTTCCTCATATCCTAGCCGGCAAAACCAAACCCACTCCACTCCTCTGGCTTTTATCTAACCAGATGTATGAGTGGGAAACACCCGCACAGGGTGTTGGCGGGGGGACCCCTGTGGCCTGGTGAATAAACGCCACAGCATAGACACGTTTCCAGGCTATGTGCTCTGCCATTTCTCCCAATTTTCGCACATGCTTGTCCTGTTTCAGTACCCGTCACTTTCCCACTACCTGACACAAAGCCTCCTATGCAAGAAGCCCCACCCACACCGCCATCCTGGCAGGGCCTCTCCTCCTCGTCCTATGGCTGCATGCACGGTTTTGTGGGTTCACCCCAGGTTCCGTGGCTCTCCGGGAATTCTGTACCCCTTTTCACCCCTGCCTGTGACTGGCATACACGTCTGCAGACCAGTCAGATGACCAGCAGGCCGGGAAGGGCCCCGAGCACCAGGGTCAAGGAGAAGAGACAGTTCCGACTGGCAGGAGAAAGGCCAGGTTCTTGCCTAGCCCCAGGTGGGCCACAGGAGCTGCTTGAGATGCCATCAACTTGAAGGTGCACGTGCCAAGTATTATCAGCCCCCCTTTCACACATGTGCACGTGTGCGTGCACACTCACACACACAGATACAACGTGCATGCTCATGTGCAGACAGGCCCACGCACACGCAGGCTCATATTCATGCGCACACACACCCCTGCTCTGCAACACCAGGCCCCACCACACCGGCAGGAAAACGGCACTGGCTCTAGCTCACTCTCAGTGTTCCTTTGGCTTTTATTTCAAACAACTGGGTTTAATTTCTGTGCTTTTGCGGCCCTAAGGGAAAACATGCTTATCCTCCAGCGCAAGACTTCCAGGGGGTTGAACAGACCACGGGCAGGGGGCCTGCGAACCTCAGGGGAGAGGAGCCCACACTCACGCCTACAGCTGGGCACACACTGGGAGCCTCGCTGGGTGTGCTGGGGGCTGGGGGAATGTTCCTGCTTGGCACTCTCAGGGGAATCGTGTGTGTGTGTGTGTGTGGGTGGGTGTGTGTGGGTGTGTGCATGTGTGTGAACCTTTCCTATCAGCACCGAGTCACCCTGAACATCAACAACAGAGGAGATGCTCTTAGAGCCCACCCAGGCCTCCAGCAGGACTCCTCCAAGAGTCCTGGTGCAGAGCTGAGAGGTGCAGAGAGGCTGGGGGGCACCTGTCCTGGGGGCATATCCCAGGCAGGGTCCAGGGTCCGGAGACGCCTGAGGGAGGGGCCGTCAAGGACACTTTCTGTGGAAGAGAAGAGTCTGGCAGGTGACGATGGCCTGGGGTGGTCGGCAGGGGGCGAGGGCGGCACCGGTACCTGAGTCCGAGTCCTTCTGCTCTCCATTGGCCCCCACGGTGAAGGGCAGCTTCCGTTTGGTTGCTCGCTCCCTCACCTCCTTCCCTCCATCACTGCGGTCCAGCTTTGGGGTCTTGGTCAGAGAAACTTTATCTTTATCCTAGAAAAGAAAGTGACGCTTTCAGACATCATTCCCAAATTAAGTTCTCGGAATCCTCACATTTACTGCGATTCCATTTCCTGTGCCAGGAAAACCAAATCTCTTACTTGGGCAATGAGAAGCACGTCCCACCCGCCAGGCTCTCCTGAGCACACATGGCTCCCTCCACCTTCCTCTGCCCCACACGGCCCCCGTGCTCATCCTGAAACCCAAGTATTCCCATGAAGAGAGGAGAGACACACGTCGTCTCCAATGTGGCTTTCCCGGGGAAGGATTAAATAATGAGGAATACAAGAGCTGGTCTTAAAAAAGGAATGTTGGCAGGAGGAGAGTCCTGTTTTCCACCATGAACTCCCCTATGCACGGAAGGAGTCTGATGCCCCCTGCCTGCGTGGGCCTCCCCCTTCCCCAACTGACATCCCCACACGCCAGTGACACCATGGGGGCTGTTCTGGGGACAGATCCTGCGGGCCAAACCCCTGGTGCAAGGAGGGTGGGCGGGGCACACCGCCATCACCCCTCTTCCTGGTCTTGTCTCAGGGCTGGTCCCTCCTGCAGGATGAAGATCAAGAAGCCCAAATCCCAGCCCCATCCTGACCAGCAGGCTGACATGGGGCGGGGCACGTCAGCCCCGTGCCTGCCTCGGTGCCATCCAATGTAGAACGACAGAATTCGCTCAGGATGAGTGGCTGGTCATGTGTGCAGTGCTGTCCACACAAGCTGAGGAGGTCCCGTGTGGAAATGGACGGGCACAGAGCCCTGGAGGGCAAGGGTGGGGCAGCCCCATCCCAAAATGATGAAGGACCCAGAGCTGAGGGGAGGGCTGGCTGCAGCAGCTAAACGCCCTGGAACCTGCGCCCCTTGCTGACATGTCCCAGGTGGGGGGGGGGGGGGGGCTGCTCGTGGAGACTTCCAAATTCTAACCAACACCCTGGCTCTGTGCGCTCCCGGCAGTGCTCCCGGCCTCCCTGCCCTGACCATGGTATAGCAAGAGGCTCTGGGGGGCATGCAGTGAGACCCATGCAGGCAGAACACACACAACCTGCCGTGCTGGTAGAGGGACTGCTTCCGCACTGGATGGGCTTGCTGTCTGTACTTTTCCCCACGGAAGCGGTCAGCGAACACGGTCGTCACAGCCACACTCAGAGCAGCAGGGGTACTCAGGGTGCTCCCGGGAGGAGCCACCTGCCAGCACTGAGCATGGCCACAGTCCCCATCACCTGTGGTCCCGACAGTCCCCCAGCTTGGACAGCCAGCCACGGCATCCACCAGCCATCCGCAGCTCATGAGAGACACCCTTAAGTGACCAGGGAGATTTCTGCCAGGACACACAACAGCCAGCTCCAAGGGCGTCTGGAGTGCAAGGAGGGGCCCCGGGCAGGGCCTGAGCCACTTCAACACTGCTGGAAGATGTGGCCCACCCCATCTCCAAGGATGTCCACCTGTCATGACCTGCACTCTGCCACCCCCAGCACTGACAGAGGAAAGGAACCCCTCAAGCACAATCCCCACACTGCAGTCAACACCTACCGACCCAGAACACTCCTGACCCTCTGGGGAATCTCTGCTACAGGTTTATATACAAGGGATAATAGAAGTAACAAAGTATTCAAAATTTAACACACCACATGAAGAAAGGAAAGAGAATCGTATGATCACCCAATAGTTGCCAAAAAACCCGTGATAAAATTCAACACTGATCCTGACAAGAGCTCTGCACACAGGAGTAGGGAGCGGACCTCGCCTGACCAAGAGGCCCCAGTACCTGATGGCTGACAAGGGGGGTATTTCCCCGAAGAGCGGGAGGCAGGGATGCCCAATCACCACAGCTACTGAAGAACAAAACACGTGTTTTTAAATGAGCAAAAGCTCTGAATACGCACTTTGCAAAAGGAAATAGCCATGTAACCAGTTCACATTTGGGAAGATGTCCCACATTAAGATATTAATACCAGGAGGCGTGGGGCACCTGGGTGGCTCAGTCGGTTGGGTGTCTGCCTTCCGCTCAGGTCATGATCCCAGGGTCCTGGGATCGAGCTGCATCGGGCTCCCTGCTCCGCAGGAAGCCTGCTTCTCCCTCTCCCACTCCCCCTGCTTGTGTTCCCTCTCTCGCTGTGTCTCTGTCAAATAAATAAATAAGATCTTATAAAAAAAAAAAAATCAGGAGGCGAGATCAACGCTCCCACCAGAGTGGCTAAAATGAGAGACTGATGGTATCAAATGTTGACAAGAAGGTAGCAGAGCAGGCAGAACTATGAGCAGCTGCTGGTGGGAGTTTCTAACACGAACGCAACGCGCCCCCGTGCTCACAAGCAGCACTCTCGGCCCATCAAAAGGCAAAAGGATCAATCAAGTCCAGCCCAGTCACAAATGGAAAGTTCCACAGGGTCAGAAAGGCACCAGGACACACAACCTCGTAGAGCGTGTCCCGGGAGCAGACACAACCCGCCGCAGGGAGCCACACAGGCTCCTCTGGAATCAGATCTGGCTCAGTCCCTTCCCTGCTTTCTCCCCTGAGCAATAACAAAGTATTAATCTTAAGATGTTATGAGTATATATGTGAAAACTAAACCATTCAGATTAATAAGTCAATCTGAAGCTGCTGGTTACAGAAAGGTAGCTGATTTGTATTGACTATAAACAATTAGGAAATGATGTTCAAGTATCACTTAAGTTAGTATCAAAAGACATCAAATACACAGGAATGAATCTAACAAAAGATATTAATTTAAGCCCCTCACACAATGACAAAACATTACTGAGAGAAAACAAAGACATAAAAATGGAGAAATACTGGGGGTCTGGATGGCTCAGTCGGTTAAGTGTCTGCCTTCGGCTCAGGTCATTATCTCAGGGTCCTGGGATGGAGCCCCGAATCGGGCTCCCTGCTCGGCGGGGAGCCTGCTTCACCTCTCTCTCTTGCTCTCTCATGAATAAATAAAATCTTAAAAAAAAAAGAGAGAGAAATACTCCTGTTCATGAGTCAGACACTGCACAACTGTTAATAGGACGATTCTCTGCAAACTCAGCTTTACATTCAAAGTGATCCAATCAAAACACCAGCAGGCTTTCTGTGGAAACCAAGCAGCTTACTCCAAAACCTGTGTGGAAACGCGAAGGGGCAGAAGGAGCAAGACAATGCTGAGGAACCACAAAAACGCAGACTGTAGGACGACAGCAGTCGTTGGAGGCGGCCCTGGACCAAGGGCCAAAGGTTCAAACCAAAGAGAAGAGGCTGCAGCTGCACCTGCCTGGGGACAAACACTCAGCAGTGTACACATGGCGGGGGAGGGACCCTGTGCAGTAAGTGATGGGGACCATGTGAACACCCACAGGGAAGAACATACACATTGACCCCCACCTTACAGGGCAAACACTGCTAGGAGCCCATCCCCACGACCAGCACGAGAAGAACAGAGATAAAAGGCACAAAACGCTGCCAACGTCCCCGAGGGACTAAAGGGAAGCCAAGCCCCTGTGTGAGGACGACACAGGCCAGCTTCCACCCTCTCAGGCTCCCAACTACTAAACCGTATCTACTCATGTGCACACGTTCACGCCTTCACTCTGGTACTCCCCCAAGTGGAGCAGCCCAAATGCTGCTCAGCAGAAGAACGTGTACGGAACGGGCTGGACATTCGTACGGTGGAGACCGCACGGGGAGGTGGGGGACGGCCCAAAGGAAAAGCCTGCACGGGGGACATACTGTCCAACAGCAAGTCCCCTCTTACAAATCCCAACGGGGAGGTCCCTCCACAGTAACGGGTGTCGGGAGGGGCCGTAAAGAGGCCTCCTAAGGCAGGGGTCATACTGCATATTCTGATGGGGATGGGGGTTTGAACTCTATTTCACTAAGAAGTGGACAGTTCTTGAGTCCCAGCACCTCCGCCATGAGCCATGCAGGGAAAGTCAACACCTGCAACGTAACCAGAGCGGGTCAGGGGTTCCCCCGAGAGCGTCAAAGTGGCTCCGATGAGGCCCTCAGGGCAGAGCTGGGCTCCGAACCTTGCTGAGCAGCTGGGCTGGGGCAGGGAGTTCACTCAAAGCTGCTGCCGAGCATCCCCTGCTAGCAAAACAGGGGTCGCAACAGAAGCCAACAAAATGTCTATCTTGGGTGGTAGAGGGCTAAATACAGAGCTACTTTACTTGAGGAAAAAAGCAAAGCCAAATGCACATATCTCCCATGGCAAACGTGTGCGTGCTGCCATGCTGCCCACGCCGGGCCAGTTCTGCCCAGTGACTGCTCTCCGTAAGGAAAACAAAGCAACTGCAACCAGCCTAGAGCGAGGCCTGTGTTAGAAGGCAACCCCTCCAAGGCAGGCACTGAGCTCTGGCGGCCTTTTCTGGTGTCTGCCTCGGTGGAGAGCCCTTACTGGGCAGAGAAGACCCAAGCTGGGGCGGGGGGGCAGCAGTCTGAAGCCCCAGCTGCCCGTCCACTTGGTAGAGCCGGTCTGGAGGCAGAGAAGGCAGCCCAGACAGGGACACATGGGGCCTCTCCCTTGTCCTGTGACCATGGAATCCTGTCGCAGGAAAACCCACACACAGACCTGGGAACCCTGACTACCAACAATGGTCTGGCCGTTGAGTGTGAAAGTGTCCCAGAGGGAGAGTTCCCACACTCAGCCAGGGCACATCTGTCCCCAGTGGCTCCGACTCCTCGTGGGCACACCAGCACACGCCCATCCCAAGCTGCAACCAGACCCTCCACAGGCCTCCCAGACCCGCACGCCACTCCCATGCAAGTTCAGACCAACCTCCAGCCTCAGCCTGCCCACAGCTCCATGTGGTGGCTCCTACCTGTTCCTGCACATGCGACAGGGTGCTGGGGGACAGGGCAAGTGGACAGAACGTGTGGCCACAGACGCCCACACACCAGAGCTCCGCAGCCTGGTCACTGTGATGAGCACCTAACCACGCCTATGTTCACAACCTGCCCCCCGTCTCACCTCAACCAGATGGACGGCATGGCCCTGCTCACTCATCTCCTCATACCCCACACAACCAGGGTGTCAGCAGAGACAGCAGGTGCACTGACACCGATCAGTACACACACGTCACAGGGTGGATGGCCTCCCAGGAGGGCGTACAGGGGGACAGGGACAGCTCTAGGGTGAAGAGCAGTGCCACCCCATGGACAAGCCAGCACGGGCAGCTTGCCTCCCCCACACCAGCACGAGTCGCTCTTGTTCTTACTGCAGACACACTCACGGTCACAGACAACACAGGCCAGAGCCTGCACCTGCTTCTTCTGTCTGATTCCAAGTCCACACTCAGCAGCGCCCCCAGGCTGCGGGGCGGGGTGTGCACCCTGGCGCCCAGAGGTGACCGCACATCACTGAGACAGTGATTTGGTGTTACAGTGCCTTTTCGGGGTCACACGGACAACCGGCCACACCGCAAGTACAAGTACACCCCAGCAGTGTTTCTGGTCAGGACAAGGCAAATATGGTTAAACATCAGATCTGATCTCACTGAAACCATGACAGACATCTGTGGCTCCCAGACCAGAAAATGTGGGGCCACACCAACACTATCTCAGCAACCTGTGCATAAACCTAATGAAAGCCTCCCTTTGGTTCCTTAAGAAAAAGCAGGTCCTCTTTGGCCCGGACCTTCCCTGGGTCACTGTGGCTGCAGAGGGACATCGGCTAGGACAGGGACAGACACAGAGGCCAGCAACTGTGAGCCAGCGACGGGGAGGGCAGCTCAGGCGTTACCTTTTTCCCCGTCTGTTTCTCCACCATGTCGTTGCTGAGGGAAAAGTCTTCGTGCTGTGGTGTTCTAGAACACCCACCCTTGGGCATCGTTCTTCTCCCCTCACCTGATCTTCATTTATACGGCCATCGCTTCGTCATCGACCGTCTGTTTCAAAAGAGAGGACACACAGGGTCAATCAGGACCAATGCACACAAAGCCCAGGCAATCTCAAATTCATGCCCCAGAATGGACTGGATGTCACCTACCGCTCTGATGGGGCTGTGCTCCCTGCTGGGACAGGTGCCCAGGAAGGGACCTCACAGGACTCACGGCCCGGCAGCCCACTCCGGGATGGAGAGCCTGGCCCTGCCCTTCCGGGTCCCCTTTAACTGCTCCACGGGCAAGGTCCCATCCCAGGGGCAGAACATCACAACCACCACCCTCTAGGCCATGGCCTCAACCCCACTCATCACCTGCACCCCCCAGAAAGCAACTCCCTTCCCACACTGCCCCCAGATAGAAGGTGAGGATGAGAGCCACACAGACCCAATTTCCCAACTTCTCCCAAATCAAATGAGCTGAAACCAGCCCAGTGGGATGCCTCTGAAGGAGCCCTCACAGTCCCCCCAGACGTCCAGACAGCTCTGGTGCCCCGATTTGTAGCCACTGAGCCAGACCCTGCACAGGGGCCTGAGGCCCTGCCCCTGTATTTCCCAGGAAATGCCAGTACATGTGCTGACTTAATTCTGTATTTTACCATGTTCTGACACGTTTAAAAAAAACAAAACAAAACAAAAAAACCCTGCAGTCTGGGGAGAGACTGCCCCTCTCAGAGCTAGCCCTTTCGTAGAGATAGCAAAGCTTTCCTACATAAAACCACCACCCATCTCTTTATCTAACACACACAAGCCAGCCACCAGGCAACCAGAGACCACCCCCCCAACAACCCACAGCACGATTCCAACCAGCCAGGCCTGAGCTGTCCACCCTGCCCACCTGCTCTTCCAGCTGAAACCCCAGCGAAGACCTTATCCTCACTCCTATCCTCTGCCTGCCTCCTGGCCACCCTGGTGCCTTCCCTGGTGGCCCCGGGGGGGCTCCCTCTGGGACCTGAGAGGAGAATCAACCTCCTTTCAGTCTCTGCCTGCGGCCATTACTGACCTGACCAGACCACGGCAACATGGACCTTCTTAGAACACGGCCTTGTCTAGCCCTTCTAGGCCTCCTGTTTGCTCCACACAGTCTTCCCAAAAGCCACTATCTTCCTTTTTATACTTTTTGTATTTTTTTTTAAGATTTTATTTATTTGAGAGAGAGAGAGCACAAGCGATGTGAAGGGCAGAGGGAAAAGCAGACTCCCCACTGATCAGGGAGCCTGACACAGGACTTGATCCCAGGACCCCGGGACCATGACCTGAGAGCCAAAGGCAGATGCTTAACCAACTGAGCCACCCAGGTGCCCCTGTTTTTAAATTTTCATCCTCTGAGTTAGAAAACATTTTATTTTTTTAAAGATTTTATTTATTTGACAGAGAGAGACACAGCGAGAGAGGGAACACAAGCAGGGGGAGTGGGAGAGGGAGAAGCAGGCTTCCCGCTGAGCAGGGAGCCCGATGTGGGGCTCGATCCCAGGACCCTGGGACCATGACCTGAGCCAAAGGCAGACGCTTAATGACTGAGCCACCCAGGAGCCCCGTAGAAAACATTTTATACAAACAAACCATGTGTACTATTTCATTTCCTCTTCCCTCAGTGAACTACTCTGTGCTTTGCCATTTTGGATAAGTAGTTTTTGTAACTAAGTCACCTGGAATTAAGCGGCCTCTGCTATGTATAAAGTGTGGCTTCTGAAATACAATGTTCAAATGCAATCGGTAAGTGGAGCTCCACTCCCTGGTTCTGTCAGCCCCCTGTGCGCCCTTTACCATGTCTTCCGGAGAGCCTCTTATTTTTCCACATTAAATTTCACAAAGTATTCTCTTCATTCTTGACTGACCTAAGAAGACATCTAAATTTATTTTGGGAAGAGGGATAAGGCTGACCAACTTTATTCACTTCCCTACACTTCCTCCCCCAGCACATAAAGCAGGTGGACAGGGCATTTCCATCCACACACTCCAGTGGTGGAGGCCAAAACCAGCATTTTCCATCTCTGCTTGAAACTACGAATTCGACATTCCTCTCCAATTTTCCAGTACCAAACTAGAACATCTCAGCCTGGAAAAGTAGCCTCTCAGAGTCTGAGAGAGAGCTGCTGGCACTCATCAGCAATGTTTCAGTAGAAGTTTTAAAAAGAGTACCTGACTGCCTGCTCTCATGACGGGAAATCGAGCACAATCATCAGGGGATGTCCAACACTCCTACTCGTGAATGTGAAATACAAGAGTCCGTGATCGCGTAGGAAAGACCCGGACCGGCACGTGGCCTCAGTGCAAGCCCCACGATGTCTGAACCCCAATCTCCCAGCCTACTCCACGGTGTCTACACCAAGAGACGGGCACAGATAGCCACTTCATTCCTCGAACAAGTGACTTCACTATGTGTCCCTGAAGTGTCTCTGGTAGGTGGTCTCTCTATTCAAAGTAGATTTCTGAGACCCGTGAACTGAAGAGTCCTGCCTCCTCCTTGCACCTGCCCTCCGTGGGAAAGACGAGAGCCACAGAACAGCACGAAGAGAACACAGTACGGTTCCACGACAACTGCCCCAGCCTCCACAGCCCAATTATCTTTTGAAACAGCCACAGCAGGCACAGGGCACGAGGAAGGAGTTAAGTGAGTTCTCAGCCTCTCATCCGGCATCTTCCATCCTCCTGGCGCCCTGGGCCAAGTTCTGAGGCGGATGCCCAGCATTACTGGGAAAGAGCTCTGCCCAGGACTGGATAGAGAGGGTAACTGGAAGTGCAAGGTGAGCCACGGAGTGCCACGTGAAGGGCCTTCCACAACGGCCCTGCAAGGTGTACCCAGCGGTGTAGAGAGTACTCTGCAAACCATGCAGTGCTACGCCAATGTTGTCCGTTACGGTTCTCACTGTCAGCATTAAAATTAAACCACCGAGGCCTTGGGTGCAAGTCTTTGGGCAAGTTCCCTGGACCCAGGCAGCTGTCCCTTGCTACCAGCAGACATCTGCCAGTACGTTCTGTTAATGTTCAAAATGAAACTGCTAGTTATTTCACCAGCAAAAATGGCTTTATTTTGGAAGAGCAGAGAATGGCAACCCAGGACAGACAAGCCAGCCCCAAACCATAGGCAAGTCTGAGGAACAAAGCAGAGGAGGCTCTTTTATAGCAGGAAGGGATGGAGTGCGGTGGGGTGGGGCTGCTGATAACTACAAGTTTATTGGGGTGAACATGGGAGCTGGGCTCTTGCTGGGGGAGGAAGAAACCTTCCTTTCTCCTGTTGGGTTAGTAAACGTCTTTTCCTCTTGGATCTGTAAGTGACAGCTAGTGCTGGGCGTGAGAGCTCCCCCTGCTCGCCTCGCCTCCCTCCTTCACTGTAAATGAGGTTTCCCTTTATTCATTTCCACATTTCATTTTGTGAACAACCAGCTAATTCCATGTAATCTGTCGCAGGGTGAGGGCAGCCCCAAACCTCATCACGATGGCCCAAGGGACATTCTGTGCCAGCCATTGGCCAGGCGTGCCATGTCCTGTGCCCACCAGTGGGCCTCACTCACATCCTGAAGGTCACTGTCCTCAGGGCACCGCCCCACCCCCACCCTCCGCCAAGGACTGGGAACACTGCTAGCTATCGGGTTAGGAGTGTCATCCCTAAAGTTCCGTTTTCTTTTCCACAAGACGTTTTTCTTGAGCCCACATTCCCGATGACAACTGAGACCACCGAGGCCACCTCATTCCCCTTGGTTACAAACACATCAGTATTCCAAACCGGTCAGTAACACGAGGACGAGCACCATGGCCATGGTTCCCTCAGGGCCTGGGACATGCAGCACTCTAGACTCATTCCTTTAGGGGCAGTCAGTGAAGCGGCTTCACAAAGGCTTTCAGCTCCGAGGCTCAGATTGGCCAGTGGGGCCCTCCAGCTGATTTCCTTGGGAGAGCAGGGCACACTGGGTCAATCATCCCGTGCCCAGCAGGACCCATCTGGCAAGCTGCAGGGCCAAGGGGACTTGAGTCCTCCCTCCCTGTTATTTTCTCAGTGATAAACTAGCTGAGAACAAGTCCCAGCTGCACCTTCATCTTCCATCTACATGGTCTCTAGGGCTCCACGCCATCCCAGCCCTCCGCATCCAGGCATTCTCTCCCTCGGCTTAGAGAAATGGCCACGCCAGCAAAGCGAAGGATGCAGACGCGGAGAAAGCAACTCTCATCACCGCCCACGACTTGTCCTAAGCCAGGCAGAGCCACATGTCAGGAACCAGGCTCGCCACTTCTTCCACGGGTCCTGTGGGAGGGTGGAGGGTAGAGGGTGCTAGGGTGCCACAGGCCTCCCTGCTCACTGCTGGGCACTCACTGTTCAAGCCAAGAAGGGGCTGGGACCCCCCAACAGAGTCATCACAGTGGAGACAGTCTTTGAGGCGGGCGTGGGGGTGGGGGTGGGGGTCCTCCCTTCCAACAGGTTACAGGCTACCTCAACCCGGGCTCTGGGGCTTCCTGACCAGACAACCCAAGCCTCGGGCCCCAGAGGCAAGCTGGCTGTCCCTGCTCAGACACACTGTAACTGGGATCTGAATCCCTCACTCCCGGTGTCAGAAGATGCCCACTCTAAACACAGGGACTAAAAGTCCACGTCAGAAACAAGTGGACTTGTTTCTGCGATATACACAGACTTGACACTCAGCACCAAAGCAGCAGGACATGGGGAGAGGTCTGCAGGGCAGCGTGAATTTGGATGAAGGAGCATGGCTGGTCTGAGGCCTGCTTTGGCTGCTAACCAGTCCCTACACGGGATGGGCTGCTGGATGTGGGCCCTTTCCTGCACCCACACTGAAGGGCAGCCGTTCCAGCTTCGCAAACTGTTGGGAGGCATGCAGACCACTCAGGAAAGCACTCAAGGGCGTCTGCAGTTGGGTGAGTCCTCTGAAGAGAGGCCCCAACCTGCTCCCTGAAACCAAGGTAAAACACCAACACTGCCGGCTCGGGGAATCTGTCAGTGACCTGGCGGCCATGTGTCAGAGCCCAGCCTCTTGGCCTGGAAGGGAACCACCAGCTGTCTGCAGCCAGCTCCCTGCCCAGGGTCACATACGGGCTGGCAAAGGTCCCCCACCCCTGCACCTGTCTACGTCACAAATGGCCCACAGCCCACGGAAGCTCCACATGCTGTCTGACTGGCAGGGTCTCTTTCCTGCTTGCCCCGGGACCCCGCACTGTGGGCTTGGACAGAGACTCCATTCAGAGGGGCTGGCAGGACAGCCATGCCAAGAGCTCTCCAAACAAGGGCAACGATGAGATGCGTTCTTCCCAAAGGTGCCTCGAGCAGCATTCACATTAAGAGCTGCCCCCACCCACACCTCCACAAGCACACACAGGGCTTTATCTCTGGGGACCCCCAAATGCCATACTTATACCGTCTTTTCTTCTGAAAACACAGAATTACACTGCAAGTCTCTCCATGGGTAGGAGACATGACACACATGACAGAGGCTCCCTCCAAGACTGAACCTGGATGCAAGAGAGGAGCAGACACTTCTGCAGTACCTACAGTTTAGCAAAAATGCAAGGACTCAGCCTTACCCTGCCGTTTCAAGTGGCAAGCTAACAGCAATAAACTATGGGAAACTGGAAGGCATTTGCAGTGGCTTCGTGTGCATCAGAGCTGGAATCTGACTGCACAAAGCCACAGCCCGTGCAAGTTCACACAAGCCCTGAGGGCCCCATTGTCTACAGGACCAGGAGGGCTCGGTCCAGCCGGGCCAGCGCAGGCCAGCTCTTGTGGGAAAGGCGCAGTGGCCCCGGATGCAGGGTCACCACCCCCGGCCACTCCACACAGGTGACACACGCCAGCAGTGAAGGAAGGCCCACCAGCCCCAGGGTGCCTTGTCCAACTTAGCAGCAAGCTCAGGGAGGAGAGAGGAAGCCTGAGAAGAAGCTTACACACGGCGGGGAGTTCTGAGAACTCTGAGGACATCAAGAACCCTGCTTTAACTGACTCGGAAACAAAGACTGCAAAATGGAGAGAAACAATGACTTAGAAGCAATCCTGGTTTTAGTAGAGTAGAAAAATTCAAGGAGACTAAAAGATTCAAAACTCTAGAAATGAGAGGAAAGGCTAGGAACTGGAGAACCAATTCAAAAAGCTCACTGTGCTACCAAGGCAAAGGCATTACCAAAGAAGTAACAGAGGAAAACAGCCTAGCACACAAGTCTTTCGACAGGAGGAATCTGACCGCGGGTAAACCACCAGCACCGATGGTGACTTCACTTCGCCAAACCTCCAGGTGTGCCCACCGAGGACAAGAATGCAGGACAGTGCCACGGTCCTCGGGAAAGGAGTGGGCATGACTCGGTGAGAAGTGCCCTCCATTCTCAGCGTGCCAGACCACACTGGAGCCACGGTCCAGAGACTCAAATACCGAATCTGGCCACACTGTCAGCAGGGAAGGAGCACAATGAAGACAGCTTCAAGCCCAGAGAAAAGCCAAGCTAACCACCCCTCTACACTTCCTGAGAGGAGGACGAGAGGTCACACAGGTCACAAGCTACAGCCCAAGGCCAAAACCAGCCCTCTCCCCGCTTAGGTAAAAACTGAAAGCTAAGAATGAGTTTCCAAGTTTATTTTACTGTTTTTCAAAAATTTTTAAGTAATCTCTACACCCAATGTGGGGCCTGAAACTCACAACCCCAAAATCAAGAGTTGCACGCTCTACTGACTAGAGCCAGCCAGGAGCGCCAGGTTTCGTATTTTATACCTTTGGGGGACAAAGAAATTCAAGACTAGTATTTGTGGGGCGCCTGGGTGGCTCCGTTGGTTAAGCGACTGCCTTCGGCTCGGGTCATGATCCTGGAGTCCCCCGGATTGAGTCCCGCATCGGGCTCCCTTCTCGGCAGGGTGTCTGCTTCTCCCTCTGACCCTCCCCCCTCTCATGTGCTCTCTCTCTCTCTCATTCTGTCTCAAATAAATAAATAAAATCTTAAAAAAAAAAAGACTAGTATTTGTGACATATGAAAATTGCATGGGAGGGGCGCCTGGGTGGCTCCGTTGGTTAAGCGACTGCCTTCGGCTCAGGTCATGATCCTGGAGTCCGGGGATCGAGTCCCACACATCGGGCTCCCTGCTCGGCGGGGAGTCTGCTTCTCCCTCTGACCCTCTTCCCTCTCATGCTCTCTGGCTCTCATTCTCTCTCTCTCAAATAAATAAATAAAATCTTTAAAAAAAAAAAGAAAAGAAAAGAAAGTTGCATGGGAATTAGAATCTCCATGTCCATAAAGTTTTACTAGACGGCCCAAGTGCCGTCCTGGTCCACATTTCCGACGCCTTTGCTACTGGCCCGCCACCATGGTGCAGTGGTTGTGTTGTCTGCAGGCTCTGAGGGTGCCCGAACCCCTTTTGGGGGCTTGTGAGGCCAAGACTGTTTTCATGACAACCTGCCTTTCTTATTACAGGACTGGTGGCGGGATGCTGCCATGCCCCACGAGAAGGCAAGACCCTCACACAACCCCAGTAACACAACCCAGGAGCACCTGCAACTGTCCTTGAGAAAGAAGCAACAATTTTAAATCTTATTAAATTGCTTATTAAATTAAATTAAATTAATAAATAATTAAATTAAATTAATTATTAAATTAAATAAACCTTGAGGCCCTGTCCTTCTGTACTCTGACACGACTCAAGGGTGCATGGCGGGAAGTGCTAACCCCCAGGAGAGCCTCTGGGCATGGCCGGCTGACTCGGCTACATTTTCACAGGACACAGGTTTCACCTGAAAGACTCCCGGACAAACCATTGTTATTATTATTATTAAGAACTGGGTATCTGGCAGTTATCTTCTCAAAAATCAACAAACTAGAGTGATCACTTCAAGGAAAATTAATAGTAGCTGTGGACAATAATAAAATTTGAGCTTCCAAGTGCAACCTGAGCTTAGGAAAACTTTCCATGTCCATTAGCTCAACAGCATCCCAGCACTTGAAGACATTCTAACGAGATCGGTGGTAACTTTAAAAGGTATGTATGTATGTATGTATTTAAAGCAGGCTCCAGGGGCGCCTGGGTGGCTCAGTCGGTTGGGCATCTGTCTTCGGCTCGGGTCATGATCCCAGGGTCCTGGGATCGAAAAAAAATAAAATAAATAAAATAAAGTAGGCTCCAACGTGGGGCTTAAACTCCCGACCCTGAGACCAAGACCTGAGCTGAGATCAAGAGTCTGATGCTGAATCGAATGAGGCTCCCACGCGCCTCAAAAAGGTTTTTTGGGTTTTTTTTTTTAAGATTTTATTTATTTATTTGACAGAGAGAGACCCAGTGAGAGAGGAAACACAAGCAGGGGGAGTGGGAGAGGGAGAAGCAGGCTTCCCGCTGAGCAGGGAGCACGATGCGGGGCTCGATCCCAGGACCCCGGGACCATGACATGAGCCGAAGGCAGACGCTTAACGACTGAGCCACCCAGGTGCCCCTCAAAAAGGTTATTTTTAGAATAAACATGTTAACATCAGGAAGATCTGCCTAACTCAATGAATCAACATTTTCCAAATGACCAATATAGGATACCCACAAGGGACAGAATGCAGCCACTGATCCGCAGTGCCAATGCCGACCAGCAGGGTTTCCAGAGCCTCTGAGAAGGTACCCAAATGTGTCTCTTTCTGCACCACATGTCTGTGAGAGGCTGGATTATTTTTACACTTAACAAAAAAAATAGCAGAATGCCATAGATGGAGTGCAGACATGGGGAGTGGTATCTAGCTAGCTGTTAGAAGGCAGACATCAGACATCGGCAGATACAGAAAACAATGCCACTTGTTTCACTAAATTTGATTTCTTTTGTGAAATATTTTTCAGTATTTAATGAAATATTTAATATTTAATGAAATATTTATATAAATATTTAATAATATGTGTATGTACTACTTTACTATTTTTTTAAAGTTTTATTTTTTTGTTAAGTAATCCCTACACCCAAAAATGGGGCTTGAACTCACAACCCCAAGACCAAGAGCCACATCCTGCTCCAACTGAGCCAGCCAGGTGCCCTGTACTACTTTATTATTTTAAGTGAATTAAATATTTAAATATTTTCTCAGTTATACTTTTAAAGACCATATGTTAATATAATAATTTGAGAGCTGTAGCCCACATAACAAAAATTGTGTGGGGTCCTTACTAATCCTCCAGTGTTGTGAGAGAGTTGGCCCAACAAGGCTGAGAACCTCCACAGAAGCACTAGGGCAGAGTTAACACTGCAGAGAAAAGACCTGCTATCAGGAAATAAACCAAACCAGGAGGGACTGACATGAAGCCAGAAAACTACTGAGCAGAAGGCCAAACTATCCTAAGAAAAAAAGTGGAAAGGATTTCTATAAAAAAAGAAAGAACTCATGCAAACAAACTTAAAATTGAAAGGAAAGAACCTCAGATTACATAAATACATATTAGTAAACAAAATTAAATAAAGTCAAAGTCAAATAGCTCAAGACACAGTGTCAAAGCAGCATCGTGTGCTGACCAACAGAGCAGGACCGGAAACAAGCTCAAGCATTCCCTCTCTAGCTGTCTCTATCTCTGTCAAAAAAGAAATAAAATCTTTAATAAATAAAAGTAAGAAGTTTTATCTATTTTTTTTTTAAGATTTTATTTGTGTGAGAGAGTGAGAGAACGCGAGCACAAGCAGGGGGAGCGGCAGGCAGAAGGAGAGGGAGAAACAGACTCCCCCTGCTGAGCAGGGAGCCCGACGTGGGACTCGATCCCAGGACCCTGGGATCATGACCTGAGCTGAAGGCAGATGCTTAACGACTGAGCCACCCAGACGCCCCAAGTTCTATTAAAAGTCATCTTCCCTCAAAGGAAAAGAGGATATTTTCTTCACATATAACTGACAAAAAGCTTTTATCCAGAATATATAAAGAGCTCCTACAAATCATTAAGAAAAAGACAAAATATCCAAAACTAAAATGGACATGAGACTTAAGGTACGTCACAAAAGAGGACATTTAAAAGGCCAGTAAGTAGATGAAAAACTTATCAACCGCTTTAGCAATCTAGAAAATGTAAACAAAATCAAAATAAGGTATCAAGTATCAGTGAAGATGTAGAGCAAGGGGAAGAGATGCATTCTGACGGGAGCATGGACCATACAACCGCAGCAAGGCTGGGCACACAGCCCAAAGAAATGCCAAGCACAAACAGGCCAGGACCTGCACAAGAATGTGCACACAGCCACGCACGTATGAGGCCCCACTGGTTACACATGTGTGCTTTTTGTGGGAAGTGAATCATACAAGGGCACCCGGGTGGCTCTGTCGGTGAAGCATCTGCCTTTGGCTCAGGTCATGATCCCAGGGTCCCGGGATCAAGTCCCACATCAGGTTCCCTGCTCAGCGGGGAGCCTGCTTCTCCTTCTGCCCCCATTTATGCTCACACTCACTCATTCTCTCTGATAACTAAATAAAAAAAATCTTTTAAAAAATAAGTGAACTGTACATTTTTACTTTGTGGACAGTGGGTGTCATGTTACATTTCACAATAAATAAAGTTTAAGAAGCTGGCTATGTTTACAACATGGTAGGAACAATACCCTGGCAGGTCTTTAGAAACAGAAGGTTGGTCACCTGACCTCGTTCCAGGCCGGCCTCCCTTCCCGTGGCCCCGGTCCCCAGGAAGGGACAGTGTAGTTACACGGACATTATAGGACAGCATCTCAAAGCTCCCTTAACCAATGCACAAAGCATAGCACAAGACACTAATTACAGAACAGAATGGAAAATGAAACCTTGAGACATTCAAGGTAAACACACAGCTCTAAGGTAGGAGGTGAAGAGGGACTGAAAAAAACAGAGTAGGGAAAACACCTTCTTCCACAGAAGGAGCTAAGATACAGACTAAATGTGATGACAGAAGAGAGCAATGTGGG
Organism: Zalophus californianus; assembly: GCF_009762305.2. Lineage (NCBI taxonomy): Eukaryota > Metazoa > Chordata > Mammalia > Carnivora > Otariidae > Zalophus > Zalophus californianus. The sequence goes on along the minus strand of NC_045611.1, from coordinate 642,977 downwards.
CTCAACAACCACGTGACAAAGAACAACAGCAGACTGGAGGAGGGATGAGTCCGAAACACCCCCTAAGGCTGATATGCATGGACATAAACTGATGGAGGTGACCAGTGGGAGAACAAACACAGACAGAAATATCAGAAAGAGCACCAGGCACACTCGTGCATTTCTGCTGGGAATGCACAAGAGGGTGGCCCTGGAGGACAGGGCGGGGCTCACCCTGCAGAGTCAAGCATGCATCGCCCTGCAAGCCAGCCGCCCCATGGCTAGTGCTGTCCTGAGATGCAGGGGGGCAAGGACAGGAAAGGGCAGCACCACCCAGAGACGTAAGGCCCACATGCCAGGCGGCTGCTTGGAGCACGTGACGTATCTACATCACGGAGCAGGACAAAGGGGGACCTATTACGCCAGGGTGACCTCCACAATATGATCAGGTGGGGGTGTAGGTGTATTTGTGGGAATGAGTACAGGATATGCAAGGCCAGTTCAACCTTGAAAATCCCCCGTATTAACAGGCTGAAGAAAAAAATCACAAATCGTAACAAATGATCAGAAAAAGTATTTAACAAAATTCAGTACTCCTGATAAAAACTCACAGCACAATTGGAATAAACACAGGGGAATGAATACCCTCAATGTGGGAACAAGCACCCACAAGAGCTCACAGCTGATGTCCTTCCCAACTGTGAATGCTTTCTCCCCAGGATCCCAACTGTGGTGAATGCTTTCTCCCCAGGATCAGAACAAGGCAGAGACGTCCTGACCTACCACCACTTTTGGACATCCTACTGGAACTACCAGCCTGCGCCCCGTAAGGCAAGAAAAAGAAATAAAGAGCATACAAATTGGAAAGGAAGAAATAAAACCTTCTGTTTGGTGATAACATGATTGTCTATCTACAAAACTGCAAGGAAATCTCCAAAAACTCCTAGAAGTAATGAGTTCAGCATGGATGCAGAATACCAGACCAAAACACAAAAGTCCACTACATAGCTGACCCTTGAGTAACACGGCTTTGAACTGCACACGTCCATTTACACGCAGATTTTTTTTGGATAAATACAGCACAGTCCTGTAAACGTATTTTCTCTTCCTTATGAGTTTCTTAATAACATTTTTTCTCCAGCTTACTTTATGGTAAGAATATAAAACATGCGAGGGACACCTAGGTGGCTCAGTCAGTGAAGCGTCTGCCTTCAGCTCAGGTCATGATCCCGGGGTCCCGGGATCTGTCCCTGCATGGGGCTCCCTGGGGCTCCCTGCTCAGCGGAGAGCCTGCTTCTCCCTCCGACCTTTCCCCTGCTTGTGCTCACTCTCCCTCTCTCTCAAATAAAATCTTAAGAACATATATATGTACACCCATATATACATATATGTGTATGTATTACACACATGTACAAATACATGTATAAAATATGTGTAACATTCAACCTATGTGTTAATCAAATGTTTATGCTATTGGTAAGCCTTCTGGTCAACAGTGGGCTAATTAGTAGAGTTCTGAAGGACTCAGTTATACATGATTTTCCTATGTGTGGGGGTTGGTACCCCTCCCTCACCCCCACACTGTTCAAGGGCCAACTGTATTTCTACAAACTAGCAATGAGTGTGTGGAAACACACCACCATCTACAATAGCCCTAAATAAAAATGAAATGCTTAGGTATAAATCTAAAAAGGAAAAACTATAAAAACCTATAAAAATTTTTAGGGGAAGAGGAGAAAATCTTTAAGACCTAGGGTGAGTCAAAAAGTTTTTATTTTTATTTCCTTAAAATTTTATTTTTAAGTAATCTCTACACCCAACGTGGGGCTTGAACCTACAACCTCAAGATCAGGAGTCACAAGCTCCACTGAGCCAGCCAGGCGCCCCCAGGGCATAAAGTTTTTAGGCAGGACCCCAGAAGTGTCCACCACATAAGGAAAATGATAAAGCGCATCTCCACAAGATTAAAGCCTTCGCTCTGTGAAAGACCCAGTTCCCAGGTGAAAAGATAAGCTGCAGATCTGCCGAATCACCAAAGGGCTCACTTATTAATAAACCACAATCAAAACAGTAGCAAACATCGAACAATCCAATGAGAAAACGGACACAGGACAGAAGACACATTTCACCAAAGAGACAGGAGCGCTGCACCGCAGCTCTGGAGTCACGTTAGGTGCAGGCGGAGATCACCTAGCAGGGCGTTTCTGGAACACACGCTGTTTAGAAAGTGAAATAACGTACACCACCGAATGAAGGAAGTTGTTCTGTAAACATGTTTCTGGGTGTGTGCAGGGCAGAGACACAGACTGTTTTTCTCACGAAAGGAAGCTGTCAGGACGTTTCAGAAATACTGGCCGAGCTGGTTAAGAATCCTGGGTTTGTGGTCAGATATGTCTAAGTTTCTCCATCTATAAAATAAGGAAATAAAATTTTCTCCTATTCAGAGGTTAGGACAACATCTGATGCCTGGCCCAGTGCTCAATCAATGCTCCTTAACGACTCGCCTCTCAGGCTGGAGATGCCCGGAGGTGTATTACTAGTGCTGGAACCCCTAAAGCTGGTGAAGCCTGGCTCCCAGGTGTGTGCCTCCACCCTTCTCTGATCTGACACTCTCCCCTTGTCGCTGCTCCACTGCCCCAAAGGATGAAGTCCCACCTCTTCCCAGCAGAGACTGGTCAAGAGCCACAACTGATTCAAGGTGATGACAAGACATGCCACCCAGGCCAGGGGCTCAGCAGGCTGAGGGGTCCTTGGAGACGGGGCCAGGGTGGGCACAGGCTCTGTCCACACTCCACTGCAGGTGGAGACACCCCAAGTGACATGTGTGCACAGGCCTCCAAAGCCACATCACATCCACACTGACTTGTGCAAACCCTGCAAACAGCCCAGGTGTCCCCCAACGGAGAACAGACGGACCATGGTGGCGCCAAGATGTGGATGAGGCCCCCGGAGGCTGCAAGTCAGTACTGAAATTATGGGGTAGGGGACAACTGCCTTCACCTGGGTGGTTGCACAGGCGCACATAACATGGGGCCCATCCTTGTGCACACAGAAAGTGGGCGCCATTTCCCACACCGCTGCTGGCATGTGAGGCCTCTGCCCCACCCCCCAGCTGCAGGTGAGACTGGCTCACCAACGAGGCCCTGCACCCAGCACACAGCGTCCCAGCCCTCAGTACCCCACCTGCCACGTCGCTCCCTGACACAGAACAGCAGGCGATGCCGCCATGGCGTGCAGCCCCACCTGGAGTCCCCTGGCACACAGGCTTGGGGGTGAGATGACCCTCCACGCGGGCCCGAATCCCCTCTTCTCACATGTTTTTCTCATTTCAGCCAAGGGAGTTCCTGAGTCTCTCCCAGGCCTACGCTCCAGAGGTTAGAGGCGGGACGCTGCGTGTGCGGTGTTGTGACAAAGCAGAGGGACAGGCTTCAGTCTGCCCGAGGACACTCTCAGGCAGATCTTTTATTAGAATTCCTACATTAAGAAGGGATAGCTGACATCACAGAAAACTCAACAACACACACACCCTTAAAGACTGGATCACCGGGCCCCTGCGTGGAAAATGCTAACACTGCCCACATTCCCTTGTACTTTCCTACAAGGTCCAGGTAATAGCCCCTGTTCTCTCCCAGAACATGCTGGAGACATGAGGCACCCTGGTGACAAGAGGTGCCTGCAGAGAAAGGGGAGAGAAGCCACCTGCTGGAGCAGGTCCCTCTGGGGGGCATGGCTGACAGGTCCCTGCGCTTGGGCCACTCAGCCAGCTCTCAGCACTTTCACGGCACCCCCAGGACAATCTGACCACGTGGCCAAAAACCCAACAGAGAGAGGAAAAAGAATTTCATAGAAGTGTAACATTTTAGATAGAAAGGGACTCTACCCATTGGCAATAAGGGCAAACACAAGACTGAACTTACAGTGGTGTCCCAAGGAGGGCACGTAACTGGACACGCACCCACACAGTGTCCTGCTGCACCATATACAGAGCACGTTCCAAAAAATTCCGACAACAGAGACAAGGTGTGTGTCTCCTCTCTGGTTCAGCCTCAGCTGGGTATGCACACACAGGCAGCTCTGAGCAAGTGGGCACTCTGGGAACCCCAGGAGTCCAAGGGTCCTGTCTCACACGCCTGCGCCCCCCACGGACATTCCCGCTGCGCCAGCCCGTCCATGCCACCACCCCTCTTTTACAAGCCCACGTTCCTACCCTAGCCCCATGGCAGAGATGAGCAGGCAGTCAGGATACACACCCATGGGATACTGCCAAGTGGTCTGCACAAAGGGTGCCCCATACGTGGCCTCACCAAGAGCACAAGGGGTGCCAGTCCCCGGAGGTGCCAAAACTACTTTAACAACAAAAAGATGTTTAACACCAGCCTACTGGGTGCACATAACCTTGCTGGTGCTCGTGGCTGTCTGTCCGTGTGCGCCCCTTCCCATCCAACCACTGTGCCCCTCAGTGAATCATCTGCCCGGCACGTACCGCAGCACCCTGTGCACCTCCATTCTAGAATGTCTCAGGAAAACAACATGCTCATAGCAAGGCTAGCAGGGCGGTGACAGGAGAGTCCTGCCATCCCAAACTCACTGTTACACGGAAGACACACTAAATGCAGCCATCAGAGTGACCTCCTGGCACAGTGGTGTCACCCCTGCACTCCACGTCCACCACAGGACGCCCCGTGCAGGCCACCGCCCCACTGCACCCCCACAACGACACACCTCTCCCCTGGAGCCCTTCATGTCCATCTGTCCGTGCCGAACATCACAGAAGCTACTCACCCTGTCCACATGCTGTGACCCTCCACCAGGGCCACACGGCAACGTCCCCCAGGACAAAACCCAAACCAGGACAGCTGTCTGCTCTGAGGGTACTGACCAGTGCAGACTTGCTGCCAAACCAAAGCATCAGTTTGAAGAAGACCCGTCTGTATTAGAAATACCATGTTCACAACGCACTCTAGTTTTCTAAAACAGAAGGCCTTTTGCAAAAACGAGGCTACCCCCCAAAAAAAGACCATCTTTGCTTTCCTACATTAGATAATTGGCCGGGTTAAACAACAATTTCCCTCCTTTAACTGCAAGGTTTGCTAAGTGGATGCTTGCAGCAGAACAAGCCTAATTAGTAACAACTACATCTTCCAGAAAGAAACCCATAATGAAGCCACCTCCTTTCCCCTCCAAGTCCACCGGTCTCATCAGACTCAGGAACGTCAAAACCAGGAGGACCTGCAGTGTCCACTGGTCCCAGGGTTTAACCTCTGTACTCGCCCAGAAGGACATTCCAGGGACAGACTCACAACACCAGAAAGCAGACAACGTCAACAAAATAACTCAGTCTGAAGACCTGCCGTACTTTTGATCCTGTTCACACGGTTAGAAGAGGCTACAACCCAGTCTGCCTTCGTGGAGACAGGAGGTCGGGTTCGCAGTGGTGTGGCTGTGGACGCCGTGAGGCTTGCAGACTTGCCCAGCACCACCTCACCAGGACGGGGCCAGGGCCACACAGAGACCGCAGGCTGGAGGGCCACGGAAGCTGCTTGCGAACAAAGCTGCAGCCCTGCTGCCTCCCGCCTGCCAGCGTGGCTGGGAAACACTTCGCCCTGCACTTCCTCAGGAACGCTGCAGAGAGACCTCGGGGCTCTCCAGGCACTGCTGGCCTTCCCTGGGGCTCTGGAACCGTCAGCCCGGATGCGGTCAGTGCACCCACCCCAGCCTGACCGAACAGAAATCCCACTCACTCCTGGACTGCCTGCCCTGGACCCAGCTCCTCCTCAGTCTGGGACTGCCAACCTCTGAAAAACCAAGCCCCCCCTCGATTGGCAGGGGGTGGGTGCCAGGCTGGCTCAGTCGCTACAGCATTTGACTCTGGATCTCAGGGTCGTGACTTCAAGCCCCACGTTGGGCATAGAGCCTGCTTGAAAACTAAGTATTTTTAAAAAAGCAACTTATGGGTGAGACAGCAAAGTGCCCAGAGAAATGAAGGGTTTTTTTTTTTTTCTCTTTTAAGATGGCATTAGCTGAGAGAATATGTTTAAAATACATATACCCCCAAAGTCCTACTTTCTGTAGAAGGGAACAAATCAGCTACATGCATAACAGCCCAACTGCAGACAACACAAACGTCCGTCAGCAGGTGAATGGGAGACGACTTGACAGGAAGGACGAGCTGATGCATGAACACCCACGTGGACGACCCCCAAAGAGAATGTGCTGAGGGAAAGAGCCCAGAGACAAGAGACACACATATGCTCCATACGGTGTCACTGTTTAGAAGAAGGCCCAGAACAGGCAACACGGGCCACACTGAGGGGCACTGGCTGCAAAGGGGCTCATGGTGCTCACAGGGTGCTGGACCTGGTCTGACCCTTACAGGGGTGGGGGAGACACAGGTGCGCACACTTCTACTCAAACTGTACACTTCAAACCTGTGTATCTTTTTCATGTCCAGATTTAAAAGGAAAAAAAAGAAAAATACACATTCACCTCAAGAAAGCATCAGCAGGGTGTTGAATTGTAGCACCCACCCCCAAAAATATGTCCATGCAGAACCTATGAATGTGGCCTTATTTGGAAAAAGGGTCTGTGTACGTGTAACTAAATTAAGGATCTCAAGATGTGACTGTACTGGCTCGTGTGGGCAGACCCTAAGTCCAAAGACTAGTGTCCCCAGAACAGAAGGGAGAGGGGAATCAGGAAAGGGGGCCACGTGAAGACAGGGGCACTGGGGAGGCCGGAGAGGGCTCTGCCTGGGAGCCTTTGCAGGGAGTGCGGCCCTGCCGCACCTCAATCCAGACGCTGGCCTCCACAGCTGAAGCTGTGTGTGTCTGCTATCAACGTCGATGCAAGGCAGACAAACTCAGGGACGGTCTGATGACCGACCACTTGCTCCCTGAAGCCACAAGAAATAGCCTCTCCCCTGCATTCGCAGGCCCCGGTGGCACACCATGGCCGACGCGGCATGCAGCTCACACGGCAGAGACTGCGGAGACTGCACTTGGCTTCCTGTCCTGCTCAGTGGGACCCCTCGGACCACTGGGGTTATCTCCACCTGGTGCCGGGGACTCAGGAATGGACTGCTGGCTGCTTCTCTTAACCATGTCCACCCACTCTGAACGTGACTGCTCCATGCCAGGGAACATCCGCCCCAGGAGGCGGGACTTGGTTATAACAGACGAAACAACGTCTCTGTTGAGCCCAAAGCATGAGGCTGGCGGGCACTTGCTGTCCCTCACTGGAGAAGGCAGGCGGGGAGGGGACCCCGTCTGCACTCACGTGGCAGGGCTCACCCGTGACGACGCTCACACTCCTGGTCCAGACTGCCCTCCCTAGCAGAGTGGGCCAGCCCGGGGGCTAGGGACATCTGCAGACGGTTGTACAAGTACCCGGAGGACAGCCGTCATGCTGCGTCTTAGGCTGCAAGGCCTGGAAAATTTACAATCTGACCACTGAAGAAAAAGACCGCCAGCCCCTGGGCTTGCCGCAAAGGTGCCTCTCAGGACACACTGAAGAGCAGGTGACATCCGTAGTTAAGAACGGAACACCAGTTTGCACAGAAGAGCTCTAAGACCTACTGAAACTGAAAGGTAAAGACGAGAGGCTGATGGGGAAAAGACAGGTTACAAAATAGTATGCTCAAAGTTTTGGTAAAAATGTAATGATATAAAAGGTAACTTCTCCATGAGACAGGAACACAGAAGCTACTAACACTGGCCATCTGGGTGGGTGAGATGCCTCTCCCAGAAAGCGTTCCCTGTTTGTATTTTCTGCTTTTCTACCCTGCACACCTGTTGTTTCTAGAATCTGACTACAGGAAAATACAGACTGAATTTCAATGTGCATTAACAATAGCTTATTCAAGTAACATTTGATGTTTACTAATTTACTAATCATTTCACCTATATGGTGTGGACAAAGCCCTCTGAGTTTTATCACAGGGCACCCCTTCGGCAGGTGCAAAGCGGGAAATCCACACAGTGGGAAGGGAGAGGAGGCGAGACCATGGCCTCACAGACACATCCCAGGGCCACCGGCCAGAGCCCCTCCAGGCCACAAGCATAATAAAAGGGGAAGTTTTGCTATTAGGTAAAAACCATGTGATAAAAAAAGGCTGGGACACTGGGAATTCCTTCTGGACACAACCAAAGGAGCACGATGTGGCCAAGATGGCTTTAAGGTTTACGCCCACCAATTAAAAGGAAAAAAAAAATCCACTATGAAACTTTAAAAAAAGTTACACCCTGGGTGAGTCGATCAACGCAGCACACTCAGGTCAAACCACAGCCCAAGCCCACAGCACCTACTCTACACCAAGTATGACTTGCATTTATAGAATGTAGAAGGTAAAAACAGTTCTTTTTCAAATGATCCCAGGAATTTAGAGGATCCCTAAATCTGTTCAAAAGGGGTTGTTATATTTTAGGATTTCCTCATAAGTATTTTCAGTCCTCATCACTTTACAGTAAAGTAACAAGGGCTACGATTTTCACTGAAATGTCTCAAGCAGACAGAAAAGTATGAGAAATAATGCAACAAACACTCATCTATCCACCATCTGTTCATTTTGCCATGTTTGCCTTGGAATTTTTTTTAATATAGGAAATATCACATACATACTTGAAGCCCTTATGTAACCCCTCTCACCCTCCTGCCTCCTCTCCACAGATTTCTGGATTTTGAGGCTAATCTGATGTGGATGCTCATCATTCTCACAGATGTCTTTCCATGTAAAGCTGTAAACAGGGTACGAGGTATTTTTACAGGAAACACTGGACGGACCCTCACGCCCTGGTCCCCTCTGTGCTTGGGGCATTTACGTGTGTTTCTGCTACACACACTTCCATTCTCCTCACTGAAGGGGTGGTGGGCTGCCTCCTCCCAGATGCGCTGCAATAAGCATTTCCTGGCATACTTTACACACCTGTCTAAGAACTCCCCTGAAAGTTTAAAGCCAGAAATGGAACTGCAAGAAACCAACTGAAAATGCTTTTAAAAATCTGAGGAAACTACACAGTCACAAAAGTACCCTCTTTTGCGTTGTAAAATTAAGAAATTTTGGTTGGGAAAAGGGGAAAGGTACTTTGCATGTAGAAGACTCTTGAGGAACAAGATTAGGTTCTACAAAAAGAGTCAATAATCAACCTTCACTTAAAGAGAAGCCATCAAGTGATAACAGGAGGCTCTTTCCGGGTGAAGCGTCTCAGACACACGTAGGGACAGAAAGTTCTGAAAGGGCTCAGAAAGTTCTGAAACCCCAGAAGTCACAGGAGCAAAGTGCAACACATGCTCATTCCTTAGGAAGGACCCAGAGCTTCTGCCCAACTCTAGAGAGTCCATGACCCTACAAGGTCCTGACGGTTGTTTTCTTCTTTCTCAAAGTGTACAGCAATGTGGCAGGTAGTGACAGCCAAACGAAGTACTAGGACACTTTACTTCCCAAATCCAACTTCCAAGTGACTAAAAACTTAGCAACATACACAGAGAAACATAATTATATTACAAATAACTTCAGACTTCTTTAACCCAGAAGAAATCACAAATCATAACCCAAGTCATATGACTAATGTTTATATGCAATATTGTACAATTTTTTAAATTTGTGACTTCCACTGAGAAATGCCTAAAGCCAAGTTCACAGTCCTGTTTCAAGGGGAACAAGAGGGGAAACCAACCGCAGACCTGAAGGTCGGCTGCACTGATCAGATTAGAGATTAGAGACAAGACCTGAAAACGAGGCTTTCCTGTTTCTCTCCGTAGTAAATCCATCTCAGGACTTGTCTGTACCAGAAGGGAGCAGACAATATAAATTGGACAGGGCAGCCTGCAAACTCCCCGAGCACACCAACAATGCCCTTGTGTGCAAGGACCCCACCACGTGTCCCCACCTTCCAGAAAGACTGTGTGGGTGAGACTGAGGCTCATCACCTTAGCAACAGCTCCAAACATATGTGCACTGACACCAGCTGATTTCTAAAAGCTGTAAATAGAGAACAATGGCATAAAAATTCCAGATTAAGGCAAGGACCATCCACCTCCTGCCCTCTCTACCCTTCCTAAGCCTTAAATCCCACTGATAACACTTCACAATTCCGCATATGAAAAGGTGTTTTTAATCCCCAAAAATGTGGAACACTGAATAATTATGTACCCACAGAAGGCAAAGTAAAGCCCTTGGAGGATTAATGATCTTTGTGCAAACACACATACAGACGTGAAGTGTGGCCACAAGACGGCCATCTGTGGCCCAGGACATGGGGCCCAGAGCAGCCCCAGCCCCAGCAGGGATTTGGGCCTGGATGACCCCAGGTCTCCTCCAGGGCCTCCTCCTCACAGGCCCCCCCGCCCCCCAAGGTTCTTGTGACAAACCAGGAAGTCACAACAGAACAGGAAAAAGGTGTGGCAGGCCTACAGCTGAGGGAAATCAGCCCAGGACAGGCTCCTGGTAAAGTCGAAGGGATGAACCGCACAGCCCATTTCCTTCTTGGTTTAGAAAACACAGTCCATTTCATCTTGGGGAATCAAACACAAGAGTTTCCTGCAGATTTTAACACCTTGGAATTCAATCATTACCTCTAGGATAAACCCGCAGTATAACAGGTATGCCCAGAACAAAGCCTGCAGATGGAACACCAGGAACGACACACAAAGAGTGAGGCAGAGCTGAAAAGAACAGAAAACGGCTTAGTTTCGTACCAACTTCATTCAGGTCATAAACACTCATCCCATCTCCTTCCATCTTCCTCCAGCTGGTGATGTGCTGAAGAATAATATGCTTTCTCCTTATTCCCTTTCTACTGTATCTTTAAAGCATTAGACAGAAAACTAGCAAATAAATCCCCAAGCATGGACTGACATTTTTCAGAGAAAAAACAAACTTGATTATTTTAGGCTGCAAAAACCCACTGTGGGCTGTACAGATACGCTTCTCAGTACAGCTATCACCAAAACTAAACACTCAATATTCCAAGGAAACACACAACCCCATGTTAAAACTAAAATGTTAAAATGTTCTGAGGAACTGTTTTTACAGAATAATCAAACTTTTATTGACTGAGAACTGAAAACAACTGTCTTTCTGCAGAGATTTACCCCCAAATGGCAAAGAGGTGGAAGGAAGAGGTGAAGGCAGAGGCGGCCTCCGTCACACACCCCAAAACAGGTGCCCCTTACGTGCTTTAGAATCCTGAACTGAGGGTGCATAACCAGTACGACGTCATGTGCTCATGTTTGCTGGCAGCTCTAAGTGCATTTTGCTGAAGCAAAATCTCAGTTCCTAAACAGACAGAAAGCAGCACGGATGAGCTCCAACAGTTTGTTTTCGAGGTCCAGCTATTAAACTGCACCTGTGGTAAATTCTTTCCAAGTAAAAACAACTCAGATTTGTCTTTTTAGGCAATGGGGGGAGGGGGAGGACCCTGACGGCGGAGGGAGGGGTGCCCACCAACCCAGCAGCTCGTTCTGGATGGACAACCACCAGAGAACAGACCCAGTTCAGAACTTGACTCCGGTGAGAAGACACAAAGAAGCAAGGAGTCTGAAGCTGGCCAGCTGCGGCCTGATGAGAAGCACTTTCTAAGGCATACATGTACCTTTGCAGCGAAAACCTGACAGAAAATCTTCATTCCCAAAGGTTCACCGTCCCTCCTCTTCAAGGAAGTGCCTCAAGTTCTGAGAAAGAATCCAAGTGCTGAGGAAGGCCACCCGTGGCTCCTCAGCCTTCTTCCCCAGAGTCTCTGTGCAACGCACTCTCTGGTTTTGCTGGTGACGTGGGACTGTGTTCCAGGCTCCAAGGACTGGGGCAGACTGGTGGCAAAGGGGGAAGGAAAGGGCCCTGGAAGCCACGGGCTAGGGGACTGCTCCAGGTCCGGGAAGCCACAGGCCTGCGTGGAGGCATCCAACAACCACTGCTCACTGGCTCAAGGCACGAGCAAGCCACGGACTGCATGTGGGCTGGGAGGAACCACCGTCCTCCAGGGCCCCAGGAGCACAGCAGAGCCCGGCACAGCGCACAGGAGAGCGTGGCACAGAGAAGTGCTGCACGGGGGAGCGTGGCACAGTGCACAGGGGAGCGCCGCACAGAGAAGTGCAGCACGGGGGAGCGCAGTAGAGTGCACAAGAGAGACAGAGAAGCGCTGCACGGGGGAGCACGGCACAGTGCATAGGAGAGCACTGCACAAAGAAGTGCTGCACAGGAGAGCACGGCACGGGGGAGCGCGGCACAGAGAAGTGCTGCACGGGGGAGCGCCGCGCAGTGGAGCGCAGCATGGGGAAGTGCTGGGGACACAATGGCAGCTGTAATTAATGACAGCATCCCACCCTACAGTCAGTGTCTAGGATTTAACGATCCAGTTCAAATTACATCTGCACAGCACTTTACTTTCCTCTTTTTTCTGTAGAGCCCCTAAGTAGTTTCAGTTGAACAGATGGTATTACTTTCACTTCACAAACAAGGCAGGAGCTGAGATGATCCAAGACACACCCTCACAAGGAGTGCCCGACAGGCAGGACCTCTGACTGGGACCATCTCTAGGGGCCAGGGCGGGGCTGTGGGTCAGCAAGCTCCCCCATCAAGGACCGACAGAAAGATCTGTCATATCCTCTTGGGAATAAAGAACAATGGCACGTTTCACAATCACCCAGGAACTGAGGAGCCTCATCTGGGGAAAAGCTGCCTCAGGCTGGAGGAAAACCCAGGTGTTTCTTGGAGAAGAGGCCTAAGGAGGGTCAACAAGACATAAGAATAAGCAGGGCCAGGAGAGAAAGCTTGCAGGCGCCGCCACACAGAGTTCACAAGTGTTGGGATTACAAATAAGGACAGGAAAGATGATTTGAGGAGCACCACCCCTCATTAGTAACACATGAAAAGGACAACAAACAGGTGGGAAGTTTGAACAACCTTGAAAATTTTTGTTGTCATCTTCAAGGAAACACCAAATTGCATTTTCAGTTTTTGCCACAAGTTTTCTCACGGAAAATACCACTAAAAAATGGCAGTGGGAACAAGTGAAAGTCAAAGGAAAAAAACCCCATGAGCGCACACACACCACACAGTCGAAGCCAGAGTGGGTGAGGAGCGCGCAGAGGCCGGCCTGGGCGTCCTTCCCGGTGACCCTGCGCCTACAGACCGGCTTGAAGCTTACAGGGGTCAGCATCCGGGCGCATCCGCCAGGTAACAGGGAAGGCTGGTGCCACCTACCACTCCAACTTCCAAGGTGACCATGAACAACAGAAGGTGTACAACTGCCAAATTTGCAAAACAAAAATGAACAGGAAGAAAAGGAGAGAAAAAAACACCAGTGAAAAGGAACGGAAAGCCCAGTGCAGTTATTTATTAAGTACAAAGGTAAGAAGGCTGAGAAACCAGCTGAAGGACAAAGTCCGTCAGACTGCAGCAGGAGGCCGAGAGCGAGCGAAGGAAATCCACAACTCAGTAAGACCTGGACAGATTCCGGGCGCCTGGGGGCTCAGTCGGTGGGCGGCTGCCTTCGGCTCAGGGCACAATCCCGGATCCTGGGATCAAGTCCCGCATCGGGCCCCTGCTCGGCGAGGAGCCTGCTTCTCCTTCTACCCCCCACCATGATCTCTCTCCTCTCTGCCACAAATAAATAAATAAAATCTTTTAAAAATCTGGAAAGATTCCAAGAGGAGAGGAAAGATAAACCAGGTAAATACTGAACAGAAGGGCAGAGGTTGCTGACTTGATACTGGATTCAGGCTTGAGGTCAAAGCACAACTCGTGAGACAAAGTCTGTCACTAAACAGAGCAAGAGACTCCCTTCACAGGAGAGGCGGTTCCCAACACGGACACACTCGAAACACAGCCTCACCGTATAAAGAGCAGACACTGACAACCGGGAAAATCAGAGCCACCACTAGCAGGGAGCAGACTTTAAAATAACTCTCAGCATTTTAGGAGACAACTCCTACCCAAAATTAGGAATACAGAAGATTCGAGCACAATCCCAAGCCCGACCCAGAGAGCACGCAAAACACATTCCAGCCTATAACCACACAGCGCCGATTCCTTTCAAGGAGACGAAGGAGACGATAGCAGTGACCACACACAGACCTCCAGAGCAAGTCTACAAAATCTGACAATTAAGAAATGTGCTTCCAAGTACAAGAGCCAACTCTTATTGGCTCAGAGCGGCAACTGAAAATCTTCAAATCAGGGCATGACACAACGCTACACAGTAAACTAGGAAATCCAGGTAAAGCAGTTTTGTTTTTTTTTTTTAAGATTTTATTTATTTATTTGACACAGAGAGAGACAGCGAGAGAGGGAACACAAGCAGGGGGAGTGGGAGAGGGAGAAGCAGGCTTCCCGACGAGCAGGGAGCTCGATGCGGGGCTCGATCCCAGGACCCTGGGATCATGACCTGAGCTGAAGGCAGACGCTTAACGACTGAGCCACCCAGGCGCCCCAAATTTTCTTTTTTTTTTTAAGATTTTATTTATTTATTTGACAGAGAGAGATGCAGCGAGAGCGGGAACACAAGCAGGGGGAGTGGGAGAGGGAGAAGCAGGCTTCCGGCTGAGCAGGGAGCCCGATACGGGGCTCGATCCCAGGACCCTGGGACCATGACCTGAGCTGAAGGCAGACGCTTAACGACTGAGCCACCCAGGCACCCCAGATAAAGCAGTTCTTTGAGGGAAATGTACTTATTTCCAGAAGGCATCCCAAAAGAGGTCTTAAAAATCAGAATATACGCAGGGAGCCTGCATAGCTCAGTCAGTGAAGCGTCTGCCTTTGGCTCAGGTCATGATCCCAGGGTGCTGTGATCGAGCCCCGCATCGGGCTCCTTGCTCAGCCAAGAGACTGCTTCTCTCTCTCCCTCTGCCCCTGCCTGCTGCTCTTCCTGTTTGTGCGTGCTCTCTCTCAAATGAATAAAAAAATCTTTAAAAAAAAAAAAAAATCAAAATATGCCCAAAAACAGAGAAGAAAAATGTGACGAGGAACACAAAATAAAGGAACACAGAAAAAGGCAAATACATAATAGAGGCTGAACAAAGTAAAGGTGGATTTTTATTTTAATGACCCATAAAAAACAGATAAGCTAAACTCTAGAGAACAAGCTAAATGATGCAACAGGACAGCATACAATAAATCAGAAAGGGAGGACTTTCTGGTCAGTAGCAGGGAAAGCAGAGTGTGCTGGATTAAAGCAGCCTACGGGAGGTGACCGGGGGCCACACTCCGGCCAGACCCTGACGGGGCGGCAAAACACCAGACCACAGAACACCTCTCCATGCTGGACCATCAGAGGGGAGAGCAGCTTACTGAAACAAAAAGGTGATAATCGCTGAATAAGAAAAGTGATAGGATTTCATAAAATTAATAAATATTTATTATACATTCCTTTGAATCAGGATTCTATCAGAGACATACATATATGAAATAGGCAGTTTCTATTAAGGATTGGCCCACAGAGCTCTGAGGGCGGATGCAGCAGGGCTCGCCTCCAGGCCTCGCAGCAGGTGGAACAGAACGAGCTGTCTACATTTCCCAAGCTGATCCAATCAGCGGATGGTAGACTAGGAACACACGGACAAATACCTTCCCAGCAACAGCTCACCTAATACCCGGGCACCGCAGCCTGACCCAGGCGACCTATCAAACTATCTCACACAGATGTATACATGCGTATGTATGTACACACACATCAACACACACAGAGAAACCTTTCCAGGCAGGGAAAACATGATGTGTTTGGTTTTACCTCTGGCAGTGTTATTCCTAATCTTCCAAAATGTGGATGACTGCTTTAGCAATAAAGGTTATTTTGAAAAAGAGAACAAGACAGGTGACCATGAGCAAGCCCACCTAGGAGAACAGTCCTCCGTCTCCCGCCTGTGAGGATGATGCCAGTCAGCCGCCCCAGGTTCCCTTCTGTTTGCAGAGTATTTTTATCATGAATGGGTACGAGATTTTTGTCAAGTGCTATTCTGGGCGGGGTGGGGGGGGGCATCTTTTGAGATGATCTTATGGTTATTCTCTTTTATTATGTCAATATGGTATATTACATTGATTTTTGAATGTTAAACCAAATTTGAATTCTGAGATCAATCCACTTGCTTGTGATGTATGACTACCCTTTTATAATGACAAATGCAACTTGCTACAGAGTAAGGATGTTTACAACTGTATCATGTGGATGCAGGACTCCAAGCCTCCACCCTCATCTTGCCTCCGGTTATGGTATGAGTGGGCTGTGCACCTAGGGAGGAGCCTGTGTATCACTGGCGTGACGGATTCTTTAGTGGATGGTATAAATCAACAGTAAGGCCATGTGGGACTAATGGCTTTTTTCTGTCAAGAACTGTAATTAAATATTCAATTTACTTAAAAGATACAGGGCCACTCAGGTGATCTATTTCCTCTTGAGTAAGCTTAGGTAATTTGTGTCATTCATTTCATCTAAATTGTCATATTTACTGACATAAAGTTAATAAAATTCCTTTATCCTTTTAATGGCTATAGGATCATAGAGACATACCCTCTCTCATGTTTGAGACTGTAAAATTTGTGTCTTCTTTTCCTCATTTGTTTGGCTATGGGTCAGTTTTAGTTATCTTTTCAAAGAACCAACTTTGGAGTTCATTAATTTTTTTCTATTGCTTCTTTAAAAAACTATCATTCTGATAGATGAATAAAAGCATAAGACATTCTACTCCCATTCACATATATAACAAAGCAAACTAAGACAGGAAGATTTTGCCAACCTAAAAAAGGGAATCTACTAGAAGTCAGGAGTTGAGAAACCTTCCCCCTCAGACTGAATGAGGCAAGAACACACAGTCTCAACACTTCTGTCCAACAATGCAGGATCTGGATGGTGCAGTGAGACCAGAAAGAAATGCAGGGTATACAGAATGGAAAAAGGTAAAGTGTATTTATGCACATTTGGCATAAACATCTATATAGAACATTCTATGAAATCTGTTTTTTTCTTTAGAAACTAGTGAGTTTATTAGCAAAGTTGCAAGACATGTCCCTATTTTAAATTATAAAATCAATTATATTTCTATGCATTACCAAGAAACAAAAGGACACTAAAATTTAAAAACATACACACAGTATTGTGTAGACATCACTACATTGTACACCTGAAACTAATATAACACTGTAATTTTAAAAATAAGTAATAATAAAGTCACAATAATATCCCCAAAATGAATTACTTAGTGATAAAATATGTGCAAGACCTCTCTAAATAAACCTAAGACTCTACGCTGTTAAGACGTCAGTTCTTGGGGCACCTTGGGTGACTCTGTCGGTGAAGCGTCTGCCTTCGGCTCAGGTCATGATCCCAGGGTCCTGGGACTGAACCCTCACATCGGGCCCCCTGCTCAGTGGGGAGTCTGCTTCTCCCTCTCCCTCTGCCTCTCCCACCACTTCTGCTCTCTGGCTCTGTCAAATAAATAAATTTAAAGAGAGAGAGAGAGAGATGTCACTTCTCTCCAAACTGATCTATAGATTCAACACAATCCCAATCAAAATCTCAGCGGACTCTTTTTTGTCCTAAGGATGAGCTGATTCTGAAATACATACAAGGAAATGAAAAAGATCAATGTGGAGAGGCGTACACTGCATTTCAAGACTTACCATAAAACTACAGTAATCCAGACAGTGTGACAACGACATGCAGACCAATGGAACAGAATAGAGTCCAGAAACAGACCCGCATATATACACTCAACTAATTTTCAAAAGAAGTAAAAACAATTGGATGCGAAACAATCATGTTGTCAGCAGGTGGTGCTGGAATAATTGAATATCCTTATGCAGAAAAGGGGGAAGGGGGGCTTTAACCTTACCTTACACAAAAATGACCTCAAAATGATTACAGAACTGAATGCAAAAGCCAGAACTACATAACTTATAGAAGAAAAATAAGAGAAAATTTTCTTGACATCAAGTTAGACAAAGATTTCTTACGACACAGAAAGCATGAAGTATCAAAAAAAAAAAAAAAGTTAGCTTGGACTTCATTAAGAACTTTTGCTCTTCAAAAGACAATACTAAGAAAATGAAAAGCCAGGCCACAGACTGGGATAAAATATTTGCACGAGGGAAACCTGGTGGGCGCCTGGGTGGCTCAGTTGGTTAAGCGACTGCCTTCGGCTCAGGTCATGATCCTCGAGTCCCGGGATCGAGTCCCATATCGGGCTCCCTGCTCAGCAGGGAGTCTGCTTCTCCCTCTGACCCTCCCCCCTCTCATGCTCTCTCTGTCTCTCATTCTCTCTCTCAAATAAATAAATAAAATCTTTAAAAAAAAAAAGAGAGAGAGAAACCTGGTAATGGACTTGTGTTTAATATATATAAAGAACTCTCAGTAACATTTTTTAATAGACAAAAATAAATAAATATGCAGGAGTAGATACTTCACCAAACAAAATATATGGATGACCCGCCCCCAAAAAACATGAAAAAAATAATCTACATCATTCGTCTTTAGGGAAATGGAAATTAAGTCCACAATGGGATGCCACTAGATATCCACTAGAATGGGCAAGTTAAAAAGACTAACCACACCAAATGACCGTGAGTAAACAGAGCATATGCACTCTCATTCACTCTCGGTGGGAACATGAAATTGTACAGTCACTCTGAAAAAGTTTGGCAGATTCCTAAAAAATTAAACTTTACCTGGTCATGTGATCCAGAAATCCCACTCCGAAGTATTTACCAAAGAGAAAGTAAAACACACAGCCACAAAGCATCTTGTATGTAACTATTCATGGCAGCTTTTTTCATAATAGCTAAAACTTGGGAACTATGCAAATGTCTATCCACTGTTGGTCAGATAAACATATGATGTATACAACGGAAGAACATGCTAACTGAGAGAAACCATTCATATTAGATTCTAGAGAAAGAAAACAGAGTGACCAAAGTCCATCAGTGGTGTTCCTGGGTCCAGGGACAGAAGAGGAAATGGGGCACTCTCCAGGACAACGGAAATGTCTTATGTCACACCTGTGGCGACGGGAACGTGACTCACTAGTGTTAAAACTTACCACACTGTACACTTACAGCTGCTGAACTTCACTGTATTTAAATTATGTCTCAATAGAGCTCTCAGAAAGAGAGGGTGAGGAGGCCAGAGAGACAACAGTATGGTTTTAGAGGACTTGTGCTATAAAGGAGAGCCAAAGAAATGCGGCGGCCGCTGGTGGTAAATGCGGGATTGGGTTTTTTTGGTAAAGAGGGGGAGGACAGCAAGTCTGCAGGCTGATGAGGTCACTCACCCTCACCCCTCCCACAGCAAGTCTGGGGGACATGAGAACAACTCCTGGAAGCAGGGGCTCGAGGGAGTTGGGGAGGGAGGTGCCCAGTGCCCTGTGTGGGGCAGTGACTGCAGCAGCAGCTCGGGCAGAGGGCAGCTCCGGGGCTGGGCGTGCTGGAAGGTGGCTGGGACATGCACACAGCTCCTCTAGGGGATTCTCGAGAACGGTTCCCGTGGCTGCTTCGGCTGGGCTGGAGGCTGACCACTGCAATGCTGGGAAGAGGCTATCTACACTGCACGGCCGTCGGCACGGACCTAGCTGAACAGCTGGTCCTCATTCTGTACACACGCAGTCTTGCTCACACAGGATCATACCCTACTTTCAAATGAAGCGTTTGATATCATCTCCTTAATGTGTTTCTACATTAAATCACGGACATGTGGGTTCTGTGTTTTTGCCATTCCAAACAATATCCCACAGGCACATGCACACAAGTTTCTCTGGGCACCACATGGTACAGGATTCCATGATATGAAATGTCCAGAAGAGACAAACCCACAAGGACAGAAAGGAGATTGGTGGTCTGCTCCAGGGTGGAGGGGATGAGCGGTGATGACCACAGGGCACGGGTTTCTTTCTGAGGTGATGAAAGCCTCCTGAAATGGAGTGTGATGTTGGCTGCACATTTCTGTGAACACAGTGAAAACCACTATAGCAGGATGAACTGTATGGTATGCAGAGGATATCTCAAAAAAGCTGTTATCTTGTGGAAAAAGCTTGAAACAAGGTGCCCTAGGGATGCACTGAGCCTCATAAAGGTGGAGTATGCACCACACCCAAGGCCAGGGTCAAAGCCAGGTGCCCAGGCCCAGCGAAGGTCTTTCCCACTGCTTGCTGGTAGGGAGTACCCGTGGTGTGGTCCTGGACAAATATGCAATCTCTCTGTGCTGGTCAGTGGGCAGGAGGGCGCCTCCTGGGCCTGGAGGGGGCACACCCATGAAGGTTCTGCATGGTCGTCAGGGCCACCCAGCAAGGACCAAGCCAGGGGCAGCCTGTCAGTCACTCCCCGCCCTCAGCACAGAAGCATCCCGTGCTGGCCCTTGTCCAGAACCAACCCAGTCTGACAGTAGGAGCCCTATCAACATGGTTTCCACCTGCTTTTGGGAAGGTCTGCAGCCTAGCCTTGCAAGTGCCGCTGTTCCAATGAGCACCGGGGCCTCCGGCACAGCGTCCTGCATTCACCGTTTCTTCCGCTTGGCGGCACATTTGAGCCAAGGGGACCGGTACACCAACATCAATTTTAAAGTCACATATTTGAGGAAGAGAGTATGGAATAAATTTTAAATATCTGAATATAAACTGTACAGAGTCTAATTTTTAATTCATCCTAACACTGATGGAAAATTGTAACAGCGGAGAAAGTGAACAGGAAGCTTCTACCTGTCTCTACAGAGCGTCTCAAAGAAAGGCTGTCAGGAAGGGTCATCACAAGTGAACACTGTCCCAGGCAAGTGAAATATGGTCACATATTGCCGTAAGGTAACGTTTCTGATAACCAGACACGCACACACAACACCTACACCCATCAGCACTGACGCACCCAACACACAGCCCAGCCTCTGAGGTGGAGCTCGGGCTCCCAGGCCAGCAGGGCCGCAGGCCGGGGGTGGGGGTGGGGGTGGGGGGGCCAAACTGGGGCACTGAAGCCCCTCCACGAGCGGAGTGCCCTGGGTCTGTAACGACAGACGGGAGCTCCCCAGGCCAGCGAGCATGCTACCCGCCCTGCATTTCACCGCCCCAGGGAGCCACGAGTGTACGTGGCTCTGCCCCTGCCCCACCGGCCCGAGCGCCCAGCAGTGTCACACCCCTGCTCATTCACAGCTGCTGAGGCCCGCATCTCCACAAAGTAATTTTACACGTGACAGACAGACACTGCATCGAGAAAACAAACTGTTCTTGTTGAAGCACACTATCTCACCCTAGAATCTGAAAAGCCTCCTTCTCCTCCTCACTCCCAATGACAAAAAGGAAGCTCCAGGACAATCAATATTCTGCAAGGGGAACCTGGCTGAGCAGCACGCCCTAAGGTCGCTAACCGCGACACCAGGCCAGTGGAGCGCGAGCCGCGCCCCTCCCCGACGGGGGTCTTCTGGGGACATGCTACCGCCAGGACATGAGGAGGATGACGCGGCAAGCACCACTCCACTGTTTCCTCCAGTAAAGAAAAGCCCCAAAGGCGGGGGGCGGGCGGCGGCCATGAGACAGACCCTCAAAGCCCAGGGAGGGGTTCACAGTAACACGCTAAATGCTCATGAGAATCTAAGGAGAAACTACTGGAACAAGAGGTTTGTTTTTACCCAAAAGCATCAGGACGCAATCTCGATGCTGCCAACTCCTCCCACGCAGACAGACGCTGGCTGCAGGCCAGCCCCAGGTCTGGGGAGGGGAAGGGGCGGCAGACCCTCCCCCGAGCACGCCCTCCCAACTCAGCACCCACCTGGCAGGGCTTGCTGCCGGCCCACAGAAAGCAGGCAGGGGTTCCCGGGAGGACAAAGACACCGATCTGCCAAACGGGCAGCCGCCCCTTCTGGGATTAGCTTCTCATCAGCCAGACTGGCCTAAAAGACTGGACCAAGGTTGACAAGAACTGTGTAAAAAACTTCAAATTATCACCTGTGGCGAGCTTC
Organism: Zalophus californianus; assembly: GCF_009762305.2. Classification (NCBI taxonomy): domain Eukaryota; kingdom Metazoa; phylum Chordata; class Mammalia; order Carnivora; family Otariidae; genus Zalophus; species Zalophus californianus. The sequence goes on along the minus strand of NC_045611.1, from coordinate 621,081 downwards.
ACCTCAGGACAAAATCTATGTGCCGCTTTCTGAAAACCATCTTTTCCAGCTTTGACAACGAGCACTAAAATAACCTCAGAACCAGACTTGCAAATCTCAAGTGTTATAACAAGGTATTTTTAAAAAACAAAGGTTTTGTTCCATTAACAAACAAAATAGAAAGCAAAGCTACTTCGTTTTTAAAACATTTTATTTATTTTATTTTATTTTATTTATTTGAGAGACAGCGAGCACTCAAGAGCAGAGGAAGAGGGACAAGCAGGCTCCGTGCTGAGCGTGGAGCCTGATGCGGGGCTCGATCTCACAACCCTGAGATCATGACCTGAGCCGAAATCAAGAGTCAGATGCTGAACGGACTGAGCCACCCAGACGCCCCAAAGATGCTTCATTTCTACTTAATCCTGGAATAAAACAGACATACAGTGCAGGCAGGCACCCATTTACAGTGAGCGCTTATGCTCCACTCATTAGGACACGAAGCCCTCCTGTGGAACTTCTCGTGGAATCATTAAGCAACCCCATGAAACAAGTAAAGAGAAAACATCCCCTAAGCTAGGGTTACCGGGGCTCAGGATTGTGAGTGACTTTTTCCCAAGAGCATAAGTAATGGAACCTCGAAAAAAACCAAGGGCCCCTGCACCTATGAGCCCGTGTCGCTGGTGAACGCCAGCCTGGAGCGGGGTGGGGGGAGGCACACAGGAGGAGGGGAAGCTGCGCGTCTGCTAGTCCTGGCCAGAAGCCACGTGCTAGAGCGCGGTGTGAGTGGACCGCCTCACACCACTCCTGCAGGAAGCAAGCAGACAACTGGACAGTGTCCTGAAAACCTCGCCACGAACCGTTGCTTTCTACCAACGAAGCACAGTGTTTCTATTCTCAAATTTATGATCCTTATCTTTTTACAAATACAACATTTACAGATTGCAAACAATGAACAGTCTGTTCTGGGTTTTAAAAAATTATTTATTACTGATTCTCAACAGTCCAAACGAGACATCTTTTGTCAAGGGAATCAAGGGGAAAGTTCCCTTCGTGACAGGCTTCTCTGAACGAGAGACGCCGGACGTCGGCTGGTCTTGCTCAGAAGAGGAAAGACACCTCAGGAGCTGGACGGTGCAGCCGGACACACACAGTACGGACTCCAAAGCCAGCTCTGCCGAGAAGGTACTAGCGCCATTCTGGGGACGCACCCCCCTCCGAAGGACAGAGCACATACAAACAGCAGGGGAGGAGGAGGCTGCTGCTGGGGGTCAGCTCCCCGCCAACTCCGACTGTCCTGGGGGCTTGGTGGGATGCTCCCTCAGGACAACAGATCCCAATGCTAACAGTTCAACAGGCAGGTGTGGCATCTTTTACTGTAGAAATTTATCACAAAAAAACCAAAGGGTAGAGATGGCGGTGAGGATGAGCATGCTGGAGGGACGATGGGGGGTGGGCGGGGGAGGAAGGCTCTGGGAGGGGTGGCCCCAACAAACCTCCAAAGGGCAGGGCTGGGCGACTGGGTGGATTGTCTTTAAATACACCCAGGATAGGGGCGCCGGGGTGGCTCAGTCGTTAAGCGTCTGCCTTCGGCTCAGGTCATGGTCCCAGGGTCCTGGGATCGAGCCCCACATCGGGCTCCCTGCTCGGCGGGAGGCCTGCTTCTCCCTCTCTGGATCCCCCTGCTTGTGTTCCCTCTCTCGCTGGGTCTCTGTCAAATAAATAAATAAAATCTTAAAAAAAAAAAAAGTAAGTGTGGTGGGGCGCCTGGGTGGCTCAGTCAGTTGAGCGTCTGCCTTCAGCTCGGTCATGATCCCGGGGTCCTGGGATCGAGCCCCGCATCCGGCTCCCTGCTCGGCGGGAAGCCTGCTTCTCCCTCTCCCACTCCCCCTGCTTGTGTTCCCTCTCTCTGTCTCTCTCTCTGTCAGATAAATAAATAAAATCTTAAAAAAAAAAAAATACGCCCAGGATTCTTCCCAATTGAGAGACCGGCTGCTGAAGGCAGCACCATGCCATGAAGGAAGACAGAAACCGCCGACCTTGTGTCCTGACCAGCCAGCACCACCTCAAGGGGACCGAGCCGGCGAGGGTGTGGAGAAACGAGCCCCTGTGTGGCATCAGCGGGAATGTAAAATGGTACAGCTGCCATGGAAACAACATGGCGGCTCCTCCAAAACAAATCTGGAACTACACCAGTGGGTACACGCCCAGAAGGAATGAAAGCAGGGTCTCAAAGAGATGTCCGCACCCCCACATTCACATCAGTATTACTCACAATAGCCAGGACAAGAAGGAACCCAACCATGCACCGACAGAGGAATGCATAAAGAAAATGTGGTGTTTACACACAATGGAGTATTATCCAGTCTTAAAAAGAAAGAAAATCCCGACACCCGACATGGATAAACCTTAAAGACATCGTGCTCAGTGTGGGAATCCACTCCTGTGAGACCCCTAGGGAATCAGACTCATGGGAGACACGACAGAGATGGAGTGACAACAAGCTCCTCTCAGCCTGATCCGAACTGCAACGGGAGCACACCAAGGCCTTCTGCACCCACGCCAGGGTACTCTGGCCCCAGGCTCTCACTGAAGTGACCCTTGCAGGAAGCCTGGAAGGGCTGAGCCCATCACAGAGCAAACCAGGGGAGCAATGCCCGGCCACTGTGGTCAGCCCCTTCTGAACTCATCTCTGGAGGGCCCCAGGCAACTCTAAGGGGCAGAGCTGTTTCTGCCTGTGATGGACAAGTGTGCGGTGGTCGTGTGGGGATCTGGGAGGTCAGCTTCTGGACTGGGGGGTAGCAGGCGAGCAGGTCAGAGGGCAGTGCAGAGATCGAAGCTGGGGTTGGGGTCGGGGGGGTGGCTGGGACATGCTCCGCCACGTTCCACCCCGCAGTAGGGGCCAGCGCGCAGGCTCCTCTTCTTTCTTTTTCTCTTTTCTTTTTGTAAACAACACTGGGGTCAAAGGAACGAAACGTACTAAGTCCTCCAATACACCAAACAGGTGCGACTACTGCACTCACTTTCTGAAACCCATCTTTAAAAACCGTCCTGCGAGCATGTCCTTTTCCTTTCACGAAACCGCTTCTCATAGTCAGGGGGCCTCTGGGGACTCCTCCAGGCTACACCCCACCAGGCTCTCCATGCCCTCCCCACGCACTGCGAGGAACATGTACAGAGGTCCCAGGAAGACCGACTCCCTCACTGGTTTTAACAATGGAGAAACTGAGGCCCCAGATGTTATGGGTCAAAGGTGTGACCATTCTAAAGACCAGGGCTGCAGTGTGCGCCCCCCCACCCCCCCACAGTACAGATGGGGAACAGCTGTGCACGCCCTGCCTGTGCAGCCCGTGGCCAAATGCACAGCCCCAGCAGGATTTTCATGTCTCACACACACGAGTTTCTGTATTTATAAATGTGTGCAGCTTAGCGGTAGTGCAAAGAGCAAGGCAGACGAGTGCCTTTGTTCCCGGGACCCGCTGTGCACAATGGGTTAGTCATCACGTACATGGGAACGACCTCCGTAGGACCTGCCCCTCAGCGGTCACATGGGCCTTACTCAGACGTTCTCTTTAAAATGGGCTCAGAAAAATAAAGAACACACGCAAAACCAAAACTTGTGAGCTTTCTAAGACTGCCATCTGACCAACAGGAAATCTATACATACACTCTTCAAAGCAAAGAGCCAGCAGATTTCAGAGGTTTCCGTGCTGGGAGGCCTGAGGCTGGGAGGCCAGCCCTAGGGACTTGGGAGGTGGTTCTGCAAACACTGCACACTCGTCCCACACGCATCCCGAAAAACGTGTCCTGGAGGTTAGGTTCCCAAGCCAGAGAAGGTAGGAAAGCAAGGAGCCCTCAGGCGATGGACCCAACTGTCCCCCTTCACACCTGTGGCTTCGAAGGCTCTGACCCGGGCTGCCTCCTGCAGCTCACTACAAAGGGTTCCAAAGCACCAGCGTACATACTGCCCTGGGCCGAGATGGCGCTTGTGGCAGATGGGAGAAGGCCACAAGCCACGAGCCAGTCGTGCCAGTAAACTCCACACATCTCACTCAAAGATTCACTTTCAGCTTTAGTGTTGTGGTTTCTGCTTGAAGATTCTGAACACTATTCACAGCCATTTTAATGTCTGTTAGTAAGGACGCCTGGCTGGGGAAAGATCCAGATGTCATCTACTGCATCTTGTGACAGAGGGCTCGTATACGGCACAGGAGACTGGTGGCTTCGGCCCTGCCCACATGGCATGCCGGAATTCCACGGATGGAAGTGACGTCACTCTTCTGTGTGTAAAGCACGGTGGGCACCACCGCCAGTCGGCCCACGAAGGAGGAGGGGCATCGGCATCAAGACCCAAGTCCTTCGCAAGGAGACCGAGTTACCAGTTACTTACTGAGCAAAGTTGGTCTCTGCTGCAAAACCGAGCATTCCAGGGACCTTAGCACATCACTGCCAATGTCCTAATCTAAATGACGGCTCCAGAAGACACGATCTCAAAAACGAGACCACAGAAGGGCCCCCTGCCCTCCACACTCCATCGGTAGCTCCACAAAACAAATGGCAGATGCAGATAAGTCAAGAATCCTTTTTAATTTTTAGTGAAGACCAAATAAGAGTCCCATGGAAACCATTTTCCATACAATCCAACTGCCATGAGCAAAGTGAGAGGCTGACCCCCTGGGCCTCAGCAAAAACCCCCGAGCTTCTCATTCAGCTCCTGCCTCTTGACCGCTGTCCGGCCATCCTGGCTGCTCCTACTAGCACTTGCGCTTCTTCCTCACCCGCATCTCTGCCTCTCTACACTGAACCTGCCGCTGGAATCTGAGCTCCTAAGAGGCACCTTCACCCTTGTCCTAGCAGCAGCGTGACAAGTCCAAGCTACTCTCCAAGTGACGCAGAAAGGAAGAGAGAACACTCACCAGACTCTAGTGTAAAAGCTACAAAACCTAAGAACGACAAATGTCACAGATACCAAAATTAGTATCACCTATTTTAATCAGGTGGTAACACATTTGTGAAGAACAGTATTTAAATTATATGTGATGAAATTGTGAAGGATCATGTTCCTTACATTTTAAAATATTTAAAAGATTAAAGGCCCACAGATCTATTTTTGTGACCTGCATTAGCCAGCAATGGTGTTTTCAGGAACCAACGTCCCCTCTGAATAGCTGGCAACACAGCAGGAACGTCAGGAAATGGGGCACGTTTGGAACAGCTCCACTCAAGATGAAATCAACTGCACAGAGTCTAGAATCCTGCCATCAACACTCAGTGGCTTCAACCTTACACGGCTGTTGGGGGTGGGGGAGGCACAGAGAAGAGGTAAAGACTGGTAGACACCACAACCTCGTATTACTGCCCACGAGAAGGACCTAAGTAGTAAAATACCTTGGTCATTCCGGGCCTGAAACCTCTCAGCTGTAAAGGAAGCACAACTCAAAGTGCCTCCCCTGCAAAGCCGCAGTCTCACCCCACGCAGGGGGTGCCTCCAAGTCTTGTCCCTGCCTGTCCTGCTTCAGCCTCCAGTGTCCCTGGGAAGACCCCTCTGTCCCAATCCTCAGCCGCCCCCTTGGGCCTTGGGTTTCTTCCACAAAGTCTGAAAGCCTGCTCCTGACATGGGTGGGAACCCTCTCAGCCATCCAAAAATCACTACCTCAGCCCTCTCTACAGGAACCCCATGAAAACCTCTGCTCCTCCCCTTCCAGGAAGCCCACCCAGGCGGCAGGGAACAGGGTAACTCGAGGACGCGGGCCTCAGCACAGTGGCCACAGTGAGGGGTTGGGGCAAAGTGCAGAAGCGCCAGCTGCACTTCTCTGGGTGCCAGGAAAGTCCTCAGGGCAGTGAGCCGGCCACTGAGGCCCACAGACCACGTCACCCTAATCCCACTCTGAAGCTGGGGGTTTTCTCATCTTGTCTATGCTCCACAGGTGCATCCTGAAAACATCAAAACACACTGTCTTCCGTGGTTAGAGTAAAATGTGAAATAGTCAATACAATGTCAGCCAGGAAAAACCCACAAGAAGGCTGGCCAATAGCACCAAGGGCAACGTCTTTAGAATCAAACCTGAAGGGGGCACGCCTGGGTGGCTCAGTCGTTAAGCATCCGCCTTCGGCTCAGGTCATGATCCCAGGGTCCTGGGTTCGAGCCCCTCATCGGACTCCCTGCTCGGCGGGAAGCCTGCTTCTCCCTCTCCCACTCCCCCTGCTTGTGTTCCCTCTCTCGCCGTGTCTCTGTCAAATAAATAAATAAAATTAAAAAAAAAAAAAAAAAAGAATCAAACCTGAAACGTTCGGTTAGAAAAATCAAGTGCAGATGATGGACTCTGAAAAACAAACTGAGGGTTCTAGAGGAGAGGGGGGTGGGGGGATGGGTTAGCCTGGTGATGGGTATTAAAGAGGGCACGTTCTGCGTGGAGCACTGGCTATTAGGCACAAACAATGAATCATGGAACACTGCATTAAAAACTAATGATGTAATGTATGGTGATTAACATAACAATAAAAAATTAAAAAAACAAAGAAAGAAAGAAAATCAAGTGCAGTCTACGGCCACACCACCCTGAACGCGCCCGATCTCACCTGATCTCAGAAGCTAAGCAGGGTTGGGCCTGGTTAGTCCCGGGTGGGAGAAAATCAAGTGCAACAACACTGAAGCCCGGATGAAACATAATAAATACTCCATATATGTAACTCAAATAGAAGTGGAAAAAGCACATCTATTGATATTTATTAAAAACATACAATATTTCCAAGCTAAAGAATTACGGTCAGAAATATATAGATTTTCATGCCAGTTTTTTGTTGTTGTTCACTCTATAATCCAAAGCATTCTCTAAATTCACCCTATGACTGAACGACATAGACGAATTTGCTATTTATGCTTAAATCCAGGCAAGGATTAAGATTTGGTCTCACAAAGTTTTAAAATCTCTAAAGTTAGCAACTTACGTAGTTTAGAATTCTCCATCTAGAATTAGGAAAATCAATCCAAATTTTCTTCTCATTCTGTTAAATTCAGATGCAACCTCTGTACCAAAACCAGCTCACCACTTAACACACCACACTCATTGGACACACTCGTCTCACACACACCGTGTGGACTGGATAATGAGCCACAAGATTCTCAGCTCACCCCATCGTGGAGGGAGCCTCATTCCCTGGAACCTCATGAGTGCTCCTACGCCCGCAGGGAATCCTGGGCCAATCCCCAACATGACCAGAGAAAAATACCCAGGGAACATAAGAACTATGAGAAATATAAAATCACTGATGTTTTAAGATATAGGGTTTTGTGTGGTTTTGTTATGCAGCAATTAACAACTGATACATATTTCATTCAGGACATGGTCTATTTTGAACAGCGTGGGATGCTACATAGACACACATTTAGTCCTGAACACAGCACTGCCTTTAGGTCTATGTTTTTTCCAAATATCCCCCTCCTCCATTTTGCCCCTAAAATGGCACTGAGAGTACAGTCTGATCCTAAAGCACCTCGCGTTCCCTGTGAGGCTGCAAAGAGTCCCCACAGAGCAGAGGCCCAGGCCCGTCCTGGCTCCTTGAAGTGAACCCCCACCCACCGCCTCATCACACTGCTTCCTTGTTACACTCAAAATGCTGGGCGTGTGCACGGCCCCCAGAAAAGTAGAACCAAACACTGAATATTTGTGAATTCCTTTAGTATGAACCAAAGTGAAAAATACCATGTCAATTTTCAAATTTTAGCACAGAAATGACATTCCAAAATGTATTCCCAAACTTTCCGGGGGATGCTGGGAAACCTCTTTCAATAAGTAACAAGTGTGGAAGTCAAAATTATCAAGACTTAATAAAAGTGACACGAATCTCCTCCCCACTGTCCATCCTTCCTGATTGTGGACCCTGCAGTCCTTCCAATTCTTTTGAACGGCCCCACCAGGACTGACAATTTTGTTGGCTGACTGAAGAGCTGAATTCTTGAAGCTGAAAGATCTGGTGGGAGGGGGACTTCCAGAGTGGACAACAGATCCGTAAATGGAACTTCAGGGATGTGAAGAGTCCCATGGTGCAGTTGGCTGAGCGCCCGACTCTTGGTTTCAGCTCAGGTCCCGATCTCGGGGTCGTGTGATCAGCCCCATGTCATTCTCTGTCTACGCTCAGCATGGAGTCTGATTGAGATTCTTTCTCTCTCTCTCCCTGTGCCCCTCCCACTCACGCTCTCGCTCTCTCTAATAAATAAAGCTTTTAAAAAAAATGGAACTTCAGAAACCTCAGATTCCATTTGATAATAACGCATCCTTGTGAATCTGGTGAATGTGTGCTTAATTATGACAAGCGTGCCAAATAATTAAATATAAATGCAAAATATAATATGTGTTACATATATTCTCTAATATCACTTGCTTATTTAATAACATTTCCATTTCAATTCACTAGGTTTATCAAAGACCTGTGTTGAAAATCCCGATGACAGAGCCATAAAACTAAATTACTTACAGGAAAAATGCAAAACACAGATCTGCAACCACTCTTTGATTCAGAAGAATGAAAACATCCACGTTTGGCTCTGGGGATGGGGGAGCTGAACCTCAAGGGCAAGGGGGCCATCTCAACTGTGCAGAGGGACACTGTGAAATACAGAAGTGGCTACAGGGCTTTCTGAAACTTGCTTTCAAAAGCAACCAACACTGTCCCCTCCCCCCCAACACACACACCCCTGCCCAACAGCAGAGAAACAGGTGTGCTAGCTGGAGGAAGGAGGGTGCTCTGGGAGTTTCCAACCAAAGCTATCTTTCACGACAAACTGGCTTCAACGTGCCTGCAACCAACAGACTCTTGCGAGAGACTGCAGCCTCCCTGACCGGGCCTCCCTGACCAAGCGCCTGTCCCCGCACGTCCCACGTGCTGCCGAAACACACTCCAGTCACAGGGTGCCGGTGCACCCAACGGGACGGCACCCAAGACTTCGGGCTCACAAAGCAACTGCGCAGAGCTGGCTGTGCAGGGCACACCAAGCCCAGGCCCCAGGAGGATGGCCCCGGAAAGGGCCAGACAGCAAAAGCCTGAGAGCCGCCCCCGGCAGTCTGGTGGGACACAGTCTGCGGTGGGCAGGCAGCGGGCCTGCGCCCAACCAGCGCACAGCCCTGGACCTCACTGTGGCCTCCTCTGCCTCTCTCGGTCCCTCTGCCCAGAGACACTCCCTGGGAGCCCACTGCCTCTCTGTGTGCCGCCTCACTGAGGAGGGGCAGGGACAGCGAAACCACGCAGGTCTGTGTGTGTCTTCACACGTCGGTGTCAACACCTCTCCCAATCTGAATGCCTGGGTGTGTGGGCCTGCCATTCTCATGGGGCAGAGTCGTCCTCTCAGGTAACAGCTCTGTTCCCTGCTGACATGACCGCTGGTCCTGCTGGCCAGACACCCTCTTCTGCGCAGCAGGCCTGGGCGGCTCACGGCCAAACGTGAGACTACTCCAAAACCACCCAAGGGACCCAGACGTGGCTTCAGCTTTCCAACAATCCCTATAAATGCGAAGCGGCCCACAGCAACCTGTGGTGCCGCCAGGGTGCCCCTCAGCCCCACTTCCTCTGACCCCGCCCCTTCCAAGCCTAACAGTCCACCTGCTTCTAGGGGCCACAGAAGGCAAAAGCTGTAGTGTGCTCATGACCGGGCCAGGCTCCATGCCCATCGTCCCTGTGACATCCAGGGACCGCTCCCACATGGCCACCTGCCCAAAGGCAGAGGCTCTGGCCTGACACGGGCAGGCGCCCCCTCCAGACGCCCCAAGGTAAGTGCTTAGGAAAGGGGTTCATGCTTACAAATGCCTCTGAGATACATACGTTGTATTTTGGGTTAAAACCAGGTATCTTTGAGGAAAACGACACTAAAACAGTAACTCAAGGGGCCCCTGGGTGGCATAGTTGGTTAAGCATCCGACCCTTGGTTTCAGCTCAGGTTAAGATCTCAGGGTCCTGTGATGGAGCCCCACGTCCCCACGTCCCCACGTCCCCAGTCCTCTGGCTCTGTGCTCAGCGGGGAGTCTGCTTGCGTTTTTCTCCCCCTCTTCCTCTGCCCCTCCCCACTGCACATGCTCACACACGCTCACTCGCTCTCTGAAATAAATCTTTAAAAAAACAAACGGTAACTCAAAGCTAAGTATCCCTTCTACATTCGCTTTGTTTTACTAAATATGAAAGCAAGCAGATTTAGCACGTGTGCTTGCCTTCGTGATGCACATCTACCACTGCTGAGCCTCCTCAGGCTCCAACCGCAGTTCCTAATTTAAACATCTGCTCCGTAAGAAACTGTGCCTGTGGTAAACTGCTGCTCCAGTCATCCGCTTTCCGGTTTTGTCCACACCCAGGAAGTTCTAAATCCAACCAGCTTCCAACCACTTTGTCCAAACCCATCCTTCCAGGGCTTTTCTGTGCAGCACCTTCCCCTGCCCTCTAAGTAATTTCTTGCTCTAAAGGAAAATCCAGGACAATCAAAGACCACAGAACAAAGGGGTGGAAGGACAGTAACAGAAGGCCCTCCTGTTTTCCTGAGGAAAGCGGACAGCTGTGTGCTGGCAGGATGTCAGTCCAGATGTGGGCACCAGCCTGGAGACGAAGAGGGAGCCCACTCAACCCCCCCCAAGCCACGAGGGACCCTGGCACCGAGTCCTAGAACACGCACAGCACCACGACCACAACAGGTTCTTCCAGAAGACACATGAAGCCGGGATCCAAACAGAAAGCAGTGCAGCAAATCCCACTCCTGGAGGAGAGAAGCACAAACTTGTCCATGAAGTTCAGCCAGCACTATTCATAATCCCCACGGAGAGCCCACAATGCAGACATCCGTCAACTGATGAATGGATATACAAAGGGTGGCGCTTCCACACCATCAACTAGGACCCAGTCTGAAAGGAGTGATGTCCCAACACACAGTGCAACACAGATGAACCTTGAAAACACGAAGCTCAGCGGAAGACGCCAAACACAAAAGGCCCCATACGGTGTGATCTGCTTACACGCGATGTCCGGAACAGGCAAAGCCACAGACACGTTACAAAGAACAACAGGGCGATCCCGGCGGCGAGGAGCTGGGCCAGTGTCCTGATCCGGGCCGCCCAACCCAGGCAGCTGCACAGGTGAGCAAAGAAACGCACGTGCGACTGAAGCCGCCGCTCGGGGACAGTGTGAGCAGGAGCAGAGGACTGCGTCCACCCTGACGTCCTGCCCTGGCTGCGGTGATGCTCACGCTTTTGCCAAATGTTACCACTGGAAAAGCGAGGCGAACTGTGTGTGACTCTACAATGACCTCGGGAAAACCAAGAGACGAAAACAAAGCAGGGGAGCCAGGCCATGCCAACCCCAAGCCCCAGCTGAGTGCCTGTCCCCCAGGCAGGGCCCCTGTCCGTGGGACGACAAAGCAAACCTCGTCTAGCTTCCAGTCCAGGAACAGGCAGCGGGGAAAGACAGGGGCCGCCTCCATCAGGGGTGGTGGAGGGGGCTTGGTAGCGGGGCGCTGTGGGGCACCGGAATCAGTACAGCCAGCTTCTCCTGCTTTGCAAGAGCCCTTGCGTCCAGTAGGGCAGACACGGTTCTTCTACTCAGGGTTCAAGACGCAGGCTGAGAGGACCCCGAGTTTGGAGGCAGCCACACAGCTCTGGGGAGTGTCACCTGGGTGTAGGGCCCATGGGGAGCAGTTCCCAGAAGGGGCTAGAGGCCACCATCAGTGGCTCCCATGTCCCCCCACCGAGGGAGCTGTGGCCTGCCAGCCCCTCCCCAGGACCACCCTTGCCACTACCCTGGAGCCCAGCAACATCCTCGGCCCAGTATGGACTGTGCACGCAGTGGCCGCCTGAAGCCTCCCACCCTGTCCCGTCAGGCAAAATGGTAAAAGTCTCCTACAATACGATACTCAGGAGGCTTGGAGCCAATTCCTCCAACTAAGACCCGGGTCAGCGTCTGCTCTGAGCACAGCTCCTACCGCCAACTATTAATGAAAATGAGTCAACCGAAGCCCACAGGTCACCCAGCTGCGTGGCAGTGGGGCCTGCTGGCCCTCGTTTACCCGACCTCACTTCCTTCCCCTACAAGACCCAAATACGGAAGAGAGGTTTAACCAAGGAGACTGTCATCTTGAGTAAGGTTTCCATAACTCTGGTGAAAGAGATTGCTGAGCATGGCCGCAATGCCCCCCAGAGCCCGCAGACAGCTCCTGTTCACCTGGCACATCTGCAAGCACACTCGGTTGGCCCAGGTAAGGACCCTCCCTCTGCCGCCAACTGACCCTGAGGCCCCACGGCTGCTCAGCCCAGCTCCACGCTCCAGTTTCCCTACTAGCGAAAAATACATTTGGCAGTGACCGATCTCCTGACGAATAGGACTTACTGAGCATTAAAAACTGCCACAGAAGAAGGGAGCACGCGTGCTTAGGCTCCCTCCTGATGCACCAGGAGGGAGACAGACAGTTTCATTTCCACCAAAACTCTCTCAAATACTCACAAAAGGAACAGCTCACAAAGAGGGCAGCATGAAAATGACACCTAATTGAGCTATTCCTAAGAAACAGACTAACACTTTCAATGTCACAGTCTGGAGTGGTTTTCATCGGGCCCACCCCGCCCTCACAACAGACATGGGACACTGGTGGCCCCAGTTGGCCGACAGGGGAGCGCATAGGTTCCCCTGACGCCAGCACACAAGTCCAGCGGAGCTGCTCTGGGGCAGGAAAGGGGGAGGGCAGTACAGGCTGGAGATCTGTGCCCCTACCCCAAGAAGGGGCTCTACAAGGTGACCAGGCCGATGCAGATCCTACAGCGCTGTACCAGCAGCCCCCAAACACTGCAACACAGGAGGGGGGCGCAGGGCTGCAGGTGTGCCTCATCCTTGCCAGGTCTCTGCCCAAGGTCGGCATGTCCTCACACTCACATGCTGAGCTCCCCCCCCAGAAACCAGAGAATCATGTCGACAGCAGGCACACTGACCAGGGAAGGCAGCATATCAAGAGCCAGGACATGAATCCATCAAAATGCCCGTCTCCTACATTCTGCCCATTACACAACACCAAAGGCTGGGTCATCAAGAACCTCTATCTATCCATCTATCTATCTATCTATCTATCTGAGACAGGGCAAGGGCATGTGCACACGAGAGTACGCACGCTGGGAGGGGGTGTGGAGGGACAGCGGGAGAGGGAGAATCCCAAGCAGGCTCCACAGCCAGTGCAGAGCCCGATGTGGGGCTTGATCCCATGACCCCAAGATCACAACCCATGCCAAAATCAAGAGTCAGATGCTCAACCAACTGAGCCACTCCGGCGCCCCAAGAACCATTTTTTTTAAAGTCCTACTGAAGCTCTCTGAAGTTGGAGCCAGAGAGCAATGGATTCCAGAACACAAGAGCAGGAGGAACGGGGGCGCCTGGGTGGCTCAGATGGTTAAGCGTCTGCCTTCGGCTCGGGTCATGGTCCCGGGGTCCTGGGATCGAGCCCCACATCGGGCTCCCGGCTCAGCGGGGAGCCTGCTTTTCCCTCTCCCTCTGCCTCTTTCCCTGCTCATGCTCTCTCTCTCTGTATCTCTGCATCTCAGATGAATGGATAAAATCTTTAAAAAAAAAAAAAAAAAAAAAAAAGAGCAGGAGGAACGGTCTGCACTGAGCCCAAGGGCCTCCCCACTGATTCCCACTTCAAACCAAAAAACCACAACAACCAAGGACAGTACCTGACTCTCTCATAAAAGATTTTAAACATTCAATTCTGTGAAACATTACCACTAGAATTTACACCCTTAGGAGGAAAAGAACAAGTAAGCACATAATAAGATGTACTATATGATACTCCAAGCCTAAGAAAAAAGCCACACAATGCTGTCCTCTACGTAGAGGGTGAGGGAGCCACCCACCACCACACAGTACCATCCCCATCTTTTCCCCCATCAAGAGGGTGGAGGGAGCCACCTACAAGAGGGGTCTGCAGGAAGCCCAAGCAACAGGCCCACCGAGAGGGAGCCCCTGCTCTGGAGCAAGGCAGTCAGCGGGTCTTCAAGGGATGGTCATGAGCACCAGCTGCTTGAACCAGGCACTGCTGAAAAAACAAAGGCCAAGATTATTTTTAAGTCTTCAACTATTAGAGATACTGCCGAGCATGTGCAAGTACAATGACGTGATGTCTGAGATTTACTCTAAAATATTAAAATTAAAAAATTTTCAAAGAAAACAGACACAAATAAGCAGGGGAAGGGAATAGATGTGGCAAAATGGGAGTGACTGTTGAAACTGGGCTCTCCGATTTTGTCAACTGTTAGTGGAAAGATAAATAACAACTTAACTTTGATGTGAAGTCAGAAAGCTGCCTTTCTGTCTGTCTCGGTGGTTCACTGAATGTCATTCCCTGGCAATACACTGTCCATCCTCTCAGCCTAAACTGCTCATCCGTCCCCTACGAGTGTTCCCGTATGACCCAATTTCATAGCGTCATTCAAGGATGGCGGCTGCGCACACACGTCGGAGGAATGCCAGAGAAACCACAGTCAGTGTCTTCATTACAAAAAAATAAACATTCAGGTCATCGTTAGTGAGCTCTCCTACTGTTTCAGATCCCTGGATGGAAAGGAGACAGAACCGCTTAGCCAGGGAGCCTGGGGGAGTCATGGGTAACGAAAAGGCCTTCAAGGGTCATCCAGTCGAACTCAAAAGAGTTAAGTCACTTTCCCAAGATCCTAAACGAAGCTAATGGGTGAATTTGAACAAAAAAGCTGTATTTCCAAAATCATACCAAAGGAAGTGGTATAGCTATGGGGTAAGAGGCAATATCTGCCCTACCGACACTGGACCGTGGCCTCGCGGCACCTCCCAGCTAAGTGCTGCCAGCCATGCTGGGAGAGACAGCACCTGCCGTGGCGCATCCCAGTCCCGGCAGATGCAGGCACACCAGTGACACCTGTACCCACCAGCAAGCACCGTGACCGCGGCCAGAGTAGCTCCCCTTCTTCCCGTGCCGTGCTGCCCCCTGCAGGCCCCCACTGCTTGACTCACGTCCCCACCCCGGGGGGGCTCCAAGGCAAAGGGGCAGGAAGCAGTGGAGGGCTCCCTGTTAGCCCCTTCCTCGTGACCAGGAGGAATACAGTCTGCAGGTACTGGAAAATCCACTTCAGAGTCCACACATCTCACTTCAGAGCGCAGGAAAGACCAGACCGTACAGTAAGCTATGCTGCCGACCTCATCACAGGCCTGATGCGGTGCAGACTTCCTGAACCACAGGAAAAATGCTGTTTTAGAAGGTAGACATGTACAAATGAGATGCTAAATGCAGCTCACAACACTGCCGGAATCCAGCCACTCCACAAAGAAAATAACCAGCACGTGACTAATACCAACGTCTGAAGTTCACGTTCCCCTGAGATGCCCCACACGGCAAATCACCACACTGGACTCTCACTAACACACTGAACCAGGGCCCTCCCCCCCCGGCGGGGGGGGGGGTGGCGCTCCAAGAACACAACCTGGTGTGGAGCAAACACACTCTCTGACCTACCCTCGTACCTTCCACACTTATGAGATGGGTGTGATCAGCATAATTACTTATGATCAGAATTGTTGATTCTACTTGTTTCGGAAAACTAAGCCCCTCAGACATAGAGGTGGCCGCTTAAGTCTCGGCAGACGGGACCCACTGGTCAGGGTCAGGGTCCTGGGCCCCAGCCCAAGTGACCATCTAGACCAGCCAGCTTCTGGAGGAGAGCCTTGGGGCCATCTGGACTCTATAAAACAGGAGCAGCTCTCCCCCCAACACGGAAGGAGGCCTCCCCGCCAACCAAACCAGACAGGCCAGTGGAGAGGCGGTCCGATCTGCCTCTGAGCCGGGGGGCCCCACGCACCCTCCACCACCTACTGAGCCTCAGTTCCCCTTGCCTCATTCACCAAAGCAACGCACACCCACTGCCCCCAGCTCTGATCGCTGCCTGGCGCGTCTCCCTAACGCTCACGTCCCAAGACCCAAACTCAGTTCAAGTCTTGCTTTGATCTGGAAAAGTTCCCTAATGCTGCCTTTGTCCCGTCCCTTCCCTCCCCAAATCCTCACCTCCTCTCTGCAAATCTCCTTCCTCTGAACCTGGATTAACCAGGGGTGTTACTGGACTATTTGTTAAGATGCCTACACTGCTGGTAACTGAGGTGAACTGTGAGAACTTGAGGTCTACAAACAATTAATGCGGCACTAAGACCCAACAAGCACTCAAGAAAAGAAAAACCCAGTCTACAGGCAAGGAAAACAATCCCTAGATGCTCTGGGACAAACTCAGGCTGATACACAATTGTGCTTGCCAGCGCATGGACAAAGCACGGGGCGGGGGCAGCGCCTCAATGTTGCAAAAAGACAAAACTTTTAAATAATTATTTTCCTGGTAATTTCCTTCACCTTCTCCCCTCCCCCATATCCTTTAAATATGTCCCTTATGCAGAAAAACTCTTTAAAAACTTTACTATCAGACTTGCAAATGCATAGTATTTTTTAATTTTTTTGAGAGAGGGAGGGGGAGGAGCAGAGGGAGAGAATCTCCAGCAGGCTCCACACCCAGCATAGAGCCCAACTTGGGGCTTGATCCCATGACCCTGAGATCATGACCTGAGCCAAAATCAGGAGTCCACCCAGGCACCCCCCAAATGTACAGTATTTTAATAGAAATCAACCAGATCTTGTGCTTACTGATCCTAGTTATTCTCTTCATCAAAAAGTACTGAAAGAGAGCAGGGCTCAGCAACTCACGGCCATCATCTGTCTCTGTAAGGACACTTCTCCTGGAACACAATCACGTTCTCCTGTTTCTGTACCCTCTGTGCCTAGCCAGGCCTAGCATGCTGACTAGCCAGCCCTGCTCGGAGCTGCCTTCCCCAGCAAGGCCCCAGAGAGGACAGACAGATGGCCGGAGGCCGCGCGTGTGGGGAACGAGTGCTCCCCTACGCTTCTGGGCTGCACCACCTATGCAGCCTTTCCTGGGAAAACTGTCACTTGGGACATTTTAGTTCAGATGAGAGGAGCGCCTCTAGACAGCCCTGATTAAAGAAAGCACTTTAGCACCTCTGTCCAGGTAAGGTATGGAAAAGACATGAGTCAAAACACCCAGGTTCAAAAACCTTGTGATTAATATGTCCATTTGCATGTATAAACGATGACTTGATAAACCCGGAGGTCCACCACCCCAGTGAGTGATGCTTCATCCCAATTCTTGATCCTGACACTGAAGCCTAATCACCATTACAATTTCCACAGAAAATAACAAAAATGTGGAGCTTAAAAAGATACTAAACTACGTATTATTAGGGTACAGATAATTCAGGTAGAAACAAAAGTAATAGGATTATAAAGCATGATTAACTAGCATGGTATTTTTTCAGGGCTTTAACATACAGGTATACAAAAAGATCTTGAATATTAACAGCCTAAGAAAAACACATCTAAATTTGTCCATAAGCCTGATTATGAACCTGGTGATAAGCAAACACAGTCTGAATTTAGCAGTGGCTAGAAGATCAAGAAGGGTGAGCAAAAGCACACCCTGCAGTCTGAGTCTCCATGGGCAAAGACACACACACACACACACACACACACATACACACACCCCACAGGCCCTGACCTGCAGGCACCCCGACTGTGGTCAGGAGTCACTTCTGTGACAACCACAGCCAGGAAAAGCAGAGCAGAGGAGAGGGGACACAGAGTCTGGAGGACTGACAAAACTCTTGGGCACTGTTCTTTTGTGCATGTTTCTGTGGGAGGTGTGGGACTGGGGAGAGATTTTGTCAAGGCAAAGTCCTTTCAGGCCCATGTCATTGTACAGGGTACGGACGGCACATGAGGAATCTAAGGTCAAGGTGCCTATAGCCACAGCCAAGCCCAGGTATGCATCTGGATGTACTAACTCTGCTACCCCTCGAGAAGGGCCGACCAACAGAAAGAAGACTCAGAGCATGGAGTCACCTGTGCCCACGAATACTCTTCAAAAAGCTGGCCCTAAAATGTGTGTAGCTGGGACATGCCTGGAGAGCCTTTGTGACTGGTTCCTGGCAGGTGGGGACAGCCCCACGCCTGCCCCAGACTAGTCATGAAGCAGATCCAGGAGCGGTCTGCAGTCAGCAGGGTATGGAAGGAGGCTGACATGCATCTCAGCAAACCAGGCACACTTGGGCATTTTATGTCATTTTAAAAAATCTAAGAATTTCTGAGATAGACTGTCTACCAGTTTCTAAGTGAAATGAAAAATTTATAAGAATTAAAAAAGAAGAAGAAGAAGAAGAAGCACCAGTGTAAACCATGAACAGGGCTGTCAATATGCCTTGGAAGCTGGATGTTGGGCTAAGAGCCTGGAGAGGCACAGCCTGCATGAACTAACCGTGTGCGCAGACCTTGACAGGGCATCCAGAAGCAGCTCCCGCAGTGTGCTCGGCACCGGCACACTTCTGAGGGCCACCCCTGGGTCCTCTCTGCTCTTGTGGATGCAAACTCCCTCTGGACACAGTGCACACAGCCCCGGGTACGTCAGATGCGTACCTGCATGCCAGGAGAGGACTGGCTGTGAGCGGGGGGGGGGGGGGGGGGGGGGGGGGAGGGGCAGACAGGATGTCACCACTATGTAGGCTGTAACTACTCCCAATGATTTCTTAAGATACAGAATTTTCATCTAAAAATTTTGAAAGTGAAAAAAAAAATTCAGAAACCAACCTGCTGCAGGACCTAATCATTTCAGTTTCCAATCCTCATTTCTTAAACACATACACCTTCGTCTTTATTCACCAAACATTCTATTTTCTGCATCCCTGCACTGCTCAAGCTCTGATTCAGGTCCAAGTATAAATGAGCATCTATCAAAGCCTCCCTTCTACCAAGAAAGCCACCGTGAAAGATGCTATTTCTGGCATCCCAGCTGCAGAGTGACGGTGCATTTGTAACTCCTTTTCTCCTCAGTTGTGGACGACCCATGAGCCTCAGGTACCTGTCTGGCAAGCTACTCTGGGAGCACATGTGGCCATACCTGCATCCTCGGGGGTCTGCACATCCTGCAGACCCACACCGAGGACACCGCCCAACCCAGGGAGGTGCCCTGGGCAGTGAAGAGTGAACATTTTTGCTGTAAGGCCAAATAAGTCTTTCTTTAAAAACAAAAATCACCAGGACACAGGTTCATTTGCAGAAAATCTAGAGGAAAAGTGCAGGGCAACTTGGCTGAGCTGCTGAACGGACAGCCACAGGCTGGCTCTCCCACCAGTGTGCTTTCTGAGGGGGGAGGTGGGGGAGGAGGAGGAGAGTGCTAAGGAGAGCTGGTGGCAAATACGCCAATCAGTTCTCGCTGAAGTGGCTGGCACTAGCACTGTAGGGTTCTGGCCTCGAGACAATGGGACCCGCACCCAGCACATCATTCCTGAGGTCAGGGACACAGACAGACAACTGAAGACGGGAAGAGAGCGAGCAGACCCGCTCCGTAGCAGGTGCTCCAGAGGACAGCTCACTGCACAGATGCACAGCCAAGGTGCTTACGGGCCCAGTGCCCAGGCCCTGAGCAGACTGCTCATCATCCATCTGAAAAGGGCGTGCAGGGGTGGGCATCGGAGAGGGGACAGCCTGTAGAAGCCCCAAACTCACACTGTCGACAAAAAGCTGGATTATGGAAAGAATTCTAGTTTACACAAGGCTATGTGATTTCCTAGTTACATGAACAAGTGACTCACACGGGATGACACGCTTTCCAACACCAAAAGGAAGACGGAGTTAATCCTGCACAGAGGTCAAAAAGAAGGAGACGGTCACAAAGAACCCCAGTTCCGGGAGGCTGTGGAACCTGCCACACACAGCGTCCTCCCTCCCTGCAGGTGGGGTATCGCCTTCATCTCAACAAGGGGGGAGCATGCAGAGGCTGAGCAGGCTATCCAAGGGGCCTGCGCCCCAGGGAGCAGCACAGCACAGCACAGCCACACATTAGATCCATGTCCAAGCGCCCTCACCTTGGCAGCTGGTTCCAGGTGAACACATGTCCTCAGCTGACCTGTGAAGCACAGCCTCAGGACTGTTCCAGAAGAAACCTTTACAGGAAGAGGAAAAGCTCCCTGCACCCAGACTCACTGCCTTGGGCTGCCAAGTCCCGTGAGCCAGTATGGAGCCAGCCGGACTCAGGGTTTGAAGCATCCCCCACGAGCAGCCCCAAGGACAGCACACACAGCTCTGGTTCCACACACCGCCGCATTCAACTGTCCAAAGCCAGAAAGAAGCCCCCCCGACAAGCCTGTTGGGGAACACAGTCCACTGAACCCATCTTTCAAATTCTCATCTCAAGAAGCTGAGGCCCTTCAGTGACTACGATTCAGGATGGAGGTATTTGCTGTGGGTGTGTGTGTGCGCGCGCTGTGTGTGTGTTTTCACTGAACTTACTTCACCATCAACTGTTTTAGTGAACATTCTCAGCCCCACGGACAGAGGTGACAGGGGCAGAAGAAAGCCAGAGGAGACCTCTGAGAGCCATGCGTCACTCATTTGTGACCACGGTGCAGCCATTCAAGCTCTCTGGGCCGTGGCCTGGCTGTGGCAGTCAGGGTGCCTGAGTTACCTCAAGGGTACATTCTTTGGCGGCATTCCCTGAGGCCTGGGACAGGTGACAGTGTGTCTGTGCTGCCCCACCTCCTCCCTCCTTTCCCTGGAGCCCTCAAAAGCTACCAGAAACGTTAAAGGCTAGTGGCCACTGCAGGGACACCCCAAGCAGAGCTGAAAGAAATGTGTCAGTCTCTGCTTCACGTGAAGTCCTAGCCTTGCAGCCTAACCAAGAAGGACAAATAATCAACAAAGCCATTTATTTAGTCCTAACTATGCCATGTCAATACCTCTTTCTTGTCTGGATTTTCAACTTTCACACCACTGTCACTTATTAAAAGTTACTGAAAACACCTGATTATCAGTAAAGCGCTAACTAAGGCCTGCCTCGTACTCCCCATCACCCTAGAGCTGCAGTCCCGACTTGGCTTGGCTCAAGGGGTCTGGAGACAGGAAGTGGAAATGAAGTGTGGTCTCTCTTTGTAAACAACTCTTTAATGTGGAAACAGCAGTACGTTTTTACTATAAAACACTTAGACAACATGGACACATTAGAGGAGAACTAA